>NW_012117688.1:969685-984413 GCF_000951035.1 Colobus angolensis palliatus | reverse complement strand
GAGGTTGCAGTGAGCCGAGATCATGCCACTGCACTCCAGCCTGGGCAACAGAGCAAGGCTCAGTCTCAAAAAAAAAAAATAAGAATAAAAAATAAATAAATAAATGTTAAAAAGGGAGAAACTAGTTTCCTTATATATTTTTAAATGTAAGTTCTTAATAGTTCCTTTTTGTTATCAGTGATACACTCTTCTATCAGCAGCAGTCCTTAGACATATTTGTGTATATTAGTATTTATAAAATGTCTGTATATTGTTCCCCATGAGTTTGGGTTTATAGATATTTTTACTTCCCAGCATTTAATGACAGGTGAAAAAATATTTTTTGAGAGGAAAACTCTTCCAAATGAAAATTCATTTTAGAACTATTGTGTATTGAGTAAAAATCTGTTTATGCATTTTTGAAACTTTTTTACTAATTTGTAAAATGTAGAAATATTGTAAACATTTTAAATTACGTTGAGGACTTTGGTTTCTTGCACATTTCCTGCACATGATGCTCTGAAATGTGAACTGCCTGTGGAAGTTTAATCAATATGAACTGCATTTTACATCGTATTTTGTACTTTGTCCAAAGGCCACAGCAGAAGCTAACAATTTAGCAGCCGTGGCAACTGCCAAGGACACATACAACAAAAAAATGGAAGAGGTAAGAATTAAATATTTGAAATGCTGTCTTAAACAACACCAGTATTCTTCATGCAACTCATTCTTTTTCCTTCCATGTTACACTGTACACACATGCAATGAGGTGGCTTTGACTTTTTCCTCAGCCTGTATCATGTGTCTATTTATTATATTCCTGAAATATTTTAAAAAACATTACGTGCGCAATTTTAAAGGCATTTTAGATGAATTGTATCTCTCTGTAATATATTCCTATTCACATATTTAGGGGCGTGCCAGATCTTTCCACTGTTTATAAAATCTAGTAGCTAAAATAGCATGTGGTACCCTCACCACTACACCACTTTATATTCCACAATTTTGGTATTTCTCTTAAAGATGAAATCTTTTAGGAAAAAAAAAAACCTTAAGGGCCAGTATTTCTATTTATTACATTTCCTCATTTTAACACTCCAAATTAGGATGGATCTAATAATTTATTGTGTATATGTACTACTGTGATAGATATTTTTTCTTGAAAATGTTACGAAATTAGGTTGGGTGCGGTGGCTCACGCCTGTAATCCCAACACTTTGGGAGGTCAAGGCACGTGGATTGCCTGAGGTCAGGAGTTTGAGACCAGTCTGGCTAACATGGTGAAACCCTGTCTCTACTAAAAATACAAAAAAAAATTAGCCAGGCATGGTGGCGTGTGCCTGTAATCCCAGCTACTTGGGAGGTTGAGGCAGGGTAATTGCTTGAACAAGGGAAGTGGAGGTTGCAGTGAGCCGAGATTGTGCCACTGAACTCCAGCCTGGGCAACAGAGCAAAACTCTGTCTCAAAAAACAAAATGTCAAGAAATTAAAATTGCATCCAAAATTGAAGTCTTAGAATCAACGAAAATGTAGTATATGGAGTGGCATTGTTTATGACATAAGGACAATCAGAATGAAAGAATTCTCAATAATAGTTAAATCTCAAATGCAGGTATACCTCATTTTATTGAGCTTCACTTTCTTGCACTTTTTACAAATTGGATGTTGCCGGCACTCCTATGTGGAGTGAGTCTATTGACACCCTTTCTCCAACAGCATGTGCATGTCTGTGTCACATTTTGGTAATTCTCACAATTTTTCAAACTTTTTCATCATTATTATATCTGTTATGGCGACCTGTGATCAGTGATTGCTGATGTTACTATTGTAATTGTAATTGTTTTGGAGTGCCATTAACTGTGCTGTTATAAGATGCTGAACTTAATCGATAAATGTGTTTTCTGACTGCTCCATCAACCAACAGTTCCTCCATCCCTCCCTCTCTGCAGTCCTCTTTTACCTGAGGCACAATAATATTGAAATTAGGCCAATTAATAACCCTACAATGGCCTCTGAGTGTTGAAGTTCAGACAGAAACATCTCTCACTTTAAATCAAAAGCTAGAAATGACTAACCTTAGTGAAGAAAGAATATGAAAAGCTGACATAGGCCAAAAGCTAGGCCTTTGCACCAAATAGCCAGGCTGTGGATGCAAAGGAGAAGTTCTTAAAGGAAATTAAAAATGCTATTCCAGGCTGGGCACAGTGACTTATACCCGTAATCCCAGCAATTTGGGAGGGTCTTACACCTGTAATCCCAGCACTTCGGGGGGCTGAGGCAGGTGGATCACTTGAGGTCAGGAGTTTGAGACCAGCCTGGCCAACATGGTGAAACCCTGTCTCTACTAAAAATACAAATCAGCCAGGCATGGTGGCACATGCCTGTAATCCCAGCTACTCGGGAGGCTGAGGCAGGAGAATCGCTTGAACCTGGGAGGCAGAGGTTGCAGTGAGCCAAGATAACGCCGCTGTACTCCAGCCTGGGTGGCTGAGTAAGACTCTGTCTTAAAAAAAAAAAAAAAAAAAAGCTACTCCAGTGAACACACAGATTATAAAAAAGTGAAACAGCTTTTTTGCTGACACAGAGAAAGCTTTAGTTTGTATAGAAAATCAAACCAGCCACAACATGCCCTTAAGCCAAAGCCTAATCCAGAGCAAGGCCCCTAACTCTGTTCAATTCTATGAATGCTGAAAGAGTTGGTAAAGATGCAGAATAAAGCTGGAAGCTAGCAGAGGTTTTTGGTTCATGAGGTTTAAGAGCCATCTCCGTAACGTAAAGTGCAAGGTGAAGTAGCAAATCTTGATGTAGAAGCTACAGCAAGTTATCCAGAAGATCTACCTGAAATCATTGATACAAGTGGCCACACCAAACAGAGATTTTCAATGTAGATGAAATAGTCTTCTGTTGGAAGATGCCATCCAGGACTTTCCCAGCTAGAGAGGAGAAGTCAATGCCTGCCTTCAAAGCTTGGAAGAACAGGCTGACTTTCTTGTAGCTGGTGACTTTAAGTTGAACAGTGCTCATTTACCATTCCCCAAATTCTAGGGCACTTAAGAATCATGCTGGCCGGGCGCGGTGGCTCAAGCCTGTAATCCCAGCACTTTGGGAGGCCGAGACGGGTGGATCACGAGGTCAGGAGATCGAGACCATCCTGAGCTACACGGTGAAACCCCGTCTCTACTAAAAAATACAAAAACTAGCCGGGCGAGATGGCGGGCGCCTGTAGTCCCAGCTACTGGGGAGGCTGAGGCAGGAGAATGGCGGGAACCCGGGAGGCGGAGCTTGCAGTGAGTCGAGATCGCGCCACTGCACTCCAGCCTGGGCGACAGAGCTAGACTCCGTCTCCAAAAAAAAAAAAAAAAAAAAGAATCATGCTAAATCTACTCTTGCTTGTGCTCTATTAATGGAACAACAAAGCCTACGTAACAGTTGGATTACTGATTATTTTAAGCCCACTATTGAGACCTACTAAGAAAAAGATTCCTTTCAAAATATTACTGCTCATTGGCATGAACTTATTCACCAAAGAGCGCTGATGGAGATGTATTTAAGGAAACTGATGTTTTCAATGCCTGCTAACACAATATCCATTCTGCAGCCCAGGGATCAAGGAGTAATTTTGATTTTCAAATGTTAATAAGAAATGTATTTTGTAAGGCTATAGCTGTCATAGATAGTGATTCTTCTGCTAGATCTGGGCAAAGTACATTGAAAACCTTCCAGGAAAGATTCACCATTCTAGATGCCATGAAGAGAATCTGTGGTTTATAGGAGGCAAAAGTATCAGCATCAACAAGAAGGTGGAAAAAGTTGATACCAACTCTTCTGGATGACTTTGAGGGGGCTTCAAGACTTCAGTGGAGGAAGGAAGTGCAGGTGTGGTGGAAACAGCAAGAGAACTTAAAAGTGGAGCCTGAAGATGTGACTCAATTGTGTAATCTCATTTAATGGATAAGGAGTTGCTTCCTATGGATAAGCAAAGACAGTGGTTTCTGGAGATGGAATCTACTCCTAGTGAAGATGCTGTGAACAGTGTTGAAATGACAACAAAGGGTTTAGAATATTTTTATTGATACACAATAGATGTACATATTTTTGGAATACATATGATAAATTGATACATTCATATGTAAAGATCAAATCAGGGTAAGTGGGATATTTATCACCTTAAACATTTCTTTATGCTAGGAACATTCGAATGATTCTCTTCTGGCTATTTTGAAATGTACAATATTGTTATTTACAGTCACCCTACTGAGCTATTGAACAGTTTTACTTCTTCTAACTGTATATTTGTACCCATTAATCAACCTCTCTTCATTCCCTTCCCCCTACCCTTTCCAGAGCTTTAAAATATTAAATAAAGTCAGCTGATAAAGCATTGACAGGGTTTGAGAGGATTGACTCCAATTTTTAAAGAAGTTCTGCTGTGAGTAATATGCTGTCAAACAGCATCCCAGGCTATAGAGAAATCTTTCATGAAAAGAAGTCTATCAATATGGCAGACTTTACTGTTGTCATATTTTAAGAAATTGCCACAGCCACCTCAACCTTCAGCAACACCACCCTGATCAGTCAGCAGCCATCGACATCGAGGCAAGAGCCTCCACCAGCAAAGATTGATGTGCTGAAGCCTCAGATGATCCTTAGCATTTTTTTGCAATGAAGTGTTTTAAATTATGTACATGGTTTTTAGACATGGGATTGCACACTTTAATAGACTGCTATATAATTATAAACATAACTTTTATATGCATCAGGAAATAAAAAAAATCATGTGACTCACTTTATTGCAGTGGTCTGGAACCAAACATGTATTATCTCTGAGGCATGCCTATAACCAAAGTGAATGAATGGTATGGTTAACTGAGATCACCCTTGTAACTTTTCAAAAACTTGAAAATGTGATTCAAGAACATTTACTATACTCCTACTTAGTTTCTAGAAGAAAATACTCAATGGGCTCCATTCAAACAAAAATCAGTAAAACTGCTAAAGAATGTATTTCGCAGTTTACTTTGAGAGCTTTATAGCATTGATCATTGTTTATTAAACTTCATTGGTTAAAATGACTTTGGTGAAGATTTCCTAGAATTTGGATATATGTAGTTTTCTTAGATTTGGATTCATTCTGTGAATGAACTCAATTTTGTACTTCATGTTGTGTCACACATGTCTTTTCATCTTGAAGGACTTGAAGTGATGAATATTATTTTCCACGGCAAAAAGAGAAAAATGTAAAATGACTTTAAGCCACCTATAGAATACCAGTCCCATTTATAGTCATGCCTCATGGATAGAGGGTGGAAAGATGTGGGCTGACAAAATATATATGCAGGATCCTGATTATTCATGTATTCTAACAAACTCAACTAGCTAAGTGAAAAATTTTGATACAGTTGCCAATTTTACTCTACCTTGCATAAACGAACACTTCTCTGTCTGATACAGATTTGTGGTGGTGACAAACCATTTCTGGCCCCAAATGACTTGCAGAGCAAACACCTGCAACTTAAGGAAGAATCTGTGAAGCTATTCCGAGGGGTGAAGAAGATGGGTGGAGAAGAATTTAGCCGGCGTTACCTGCAGCAGTTGGAGAGTGAAATAGATGAACTTTACATCCAATATATCAAGCACAATGATAGCAAAAATATATTCCATGCAGCTCGTACCCCAGCCACACTGTTTGTAGTCATCTTTATCACGTACGTGATTGCTGGTGTGACTGGATTCATTGGTTTGGACATCATAGCTAGCCTATGCAATATGATAATGGGACTGACCCTTATCACCCTGTGCACCTGGGCATATATCCGGTACTCTGGAGAATACCGAGAGCTAGGAGCTGTAATAGACCAGGTGGCTGCGGCTCTGTGGGACCAGGTAAGAACACTTTTAATTCACAACTAAATTCAGCACACATTTGAATGTCATCCGTGTGCCAGCCACTGCATTAGATGTTGGAAATAACACACATCAACATGAATTGGGCCCCAGTCATCAAGAATGTTATGACCTGCCCAGATACGAACAACTAGCTATATAATACTGTGTAAAATGTGAAGTCCTACACAACTATTTTCCAGTTAACATTTCAGCATTTAAAAAAATACATCAGGCCGGGCGCGGTGGCTCAAGCCTGTAATCTCAGCACTTTGGGAGGCCGAGGTGGGCGGATCACGAGGTCAGGAGATCGAGACCATCCTGGCGAACACGGTGAAACCCTGTCTCTACTAAAAAAAATACAAAAAATTAGCCGGGCAAGGTGTTGGGCGCCTGTAGTCCCAGCTACACGGGATGAGGCAGGAGAATGGCGTAAACCCGGGAGGCGGAGCTTGCAGTGAGCCGAGATCGCGCCACTGCACTCCAGCCTCGGCGACAGAGCCAGACTCTGTCTCAAAAAAAAAAAAAAAAAAAAAATCAATTTAGTAGTATATACTTTTTTTTTCTTTTTTTGGAGGGGGGGCAGCAGTCTTGCTCTGTTGTCTAGGCTGGAGTGCAGTAGCATGATCTCAGCTCACTGCAACCTCCGCCTCCCCAGCTCAAGCAATTCTTGTGCCTCAGCCTCTGGAGTAGATGGGACTACAGGTGCACACCACCATTCCCGGTTAGTTTTTTGTATTTTTTGTAGAAACGGGCTTTCACCACGTTGGCCAGGCTGGTCTTAAACTCCTGACCTCAAGCAATCTGCCTGTCTCAGCCTCCCAAAGTGTTTGGATTACAGGCGTGAGCCACCCAGCCTACTTTTTATTATTCTAAAAATGTTAAATCTATTAAAAGTTATGAGAAAACAGCTTTTATTTAGCTAATTATGACTTGCATTAACATTCTCTCATATTTACAACCTATGATTTGATTAGCATTAGCTTTGTTAGGAGCTATATGAACCACTATGGTAAGTTGTCATCTCATTCTCTTAAAAACTTACGAAAGCAGTATCAGATTACTTCCGATTGTCTCTGTACCTGTAGGCAGCAGGTAATAGCTACAGTTCTTCCAGCATTAACAACATACTTATGGCCGGGTGCAGTGGCTCGCGCCTGTAATCTCAGCACTTTGGGAGGCCAAGTTGGGCGGATCACCTGAGGTCGGGAGTTCAAGACCAGCCTGGCCAACTTGGAGAAACCCCATCTCTACTAAAAATACAAAATTAGCCAGTCATAGTGGCGCATGCCTGTGATCCCAGCTACTCGGGAGGCTGAGGCAGGAGAATCGCTTGAACCCAGGAGGCGGAGGTTGCGTTGAGCCAAGATCTTGCCATAGCACTCTAGCCTGGGCAAGAGGGAAACTCTGTCTCCAAAAAAAAAAAAAAAAGAACACATTTATATATACTTTATAACATAATTGTAACATGCCCTTTGAAGGATCTAGCCGAGATAAACTAATGGTAGCACAATGGGAAATGAATTAAAAACTGGATCCTCTGAGCCACTGTCTCAAATAGCCTCTCAACTCCAAGATTTAAGAGGGGTTACTTGAGGTCAATGTCAAAACCCTCCTAGATAAAACCTATGAGGAATACAGAATTGAGTTCTTCCAAGATTCTGATAAAATATGTAATCTAAACTGAAAAATCTGCAGGAGTATCTGTTCTGTTCTTAAATGCTCACAAATTAATATTATAAGCAAAGTTGAATATTATTATGCTGTTAATAAAGCAGGATATATACTTTTCTTTTTTCTTTTTAATCTGCCTTTTGCCGCAGGGAAGTACAAATGAGGTAAGTTAAATTTTTTAAAATTCAGAGTTATTTATTTGTAAACATTGATATTCTTATTTTATAAACTGACCAGCCATTAAAGGATGTCTTTGTGTAGATTAGAACAATCTTTGGTGACTTCTAACATTTAAATTTGTAATTGTGAATTTTTAACATGGTCTTAAAATATTTAACTTATTCTAGACATCATGTATGATTTGATCTACACACACACAAAAAATTGAATATCATGAGGATTTGTTCCATGAATGTGTAGACAATTTCAAAATTCTTAACCTCTGAAATGGTGGACTCTGCTCTACTGCAGAGTAAAGCAAGCAGTTATGAAACTTGAGGAAATGTAACTACTGGAGGGTATTTAAATGTAGCTACAACCTTTAGAAGTTGTTTTAGCTTTTGACTGACAGTAATACATACCACTTTAAACAGGGCCCAGGCCAGTGTGTATTCTAACTCTCTTGGCAGACCTCAGGCCTGACCTGTACATTAAGTGTTCATTTCTCCTATTGCACATGTGCAACAACACTACATATCTCAGAAAAGACTCTAGGCATCCACGAAGGAATCAGCTGTTACACCAAGAAAAATTATCACTCTGGAATCATTTAAGTCATTATCTTCAGGAAGCAAAGCTGATCTTGAATAACTAGAGATAATTCTTTCCTCAGTTTCTACTGTGGCATATAACTGGATTATGTCCTCGAATCAAATACCCCTTAATATTTACAAGTCAATAAGAAGTTATTTCATGCAAAATTCAGTAAGCAAGCTCATTAAAAAAGCAAAAGCAAATTTCAGCTTTGGAAATCAAAGCTTAAGAAAAAATAAGTTAGAGAATTAGAATTGAATGCCTTAGAATCAGAATATAATGGAAGACAATACTATGTTGCACAAATATACATTCATAGATCTGAAGATGGTACCATTCAGACTTAATGCCGTAAGAAAATCAAGGCCAGGCGCGGTGGCTCACGCCTGTAATCCCAGCACTTGGGGAAACTGAAGTCGGCAGATCACTTTAGGTCAGGAGTTTGAGACCAGCCTAGCCAACATGGTGAAGCCCCAACTCTACTAAAAATACAAAAAATTAGCCAGGTGTGGTGGTGGGCACCTGTAGTCCCAGCCACTAGGGAGGCTAAGGCAAGAGAATAGCTTGAACCTGGTAGGCAGAGGTTGCAGTGAGGCAAGATGGCGCCATTGCACTCCAGCCTGAGCGACAAGAGTGAGACTCCAACTCAAAAAGAAAAAAAGAAAATCAAAAGAAAGTAGGTATACAGACTCACAAATGATAAAAATTAATGGAATTTCCTGGGAGCAGATTACTATTTAAAGGATCTCAAGCTTTTATGCAGCTTTTAAAAATATTCAAAGACTCTTTACAAACTCCAGAACTAAATCAGACAAGTCATTTGTAACTGACTGTCAAGTATGTGAAAGTCAGAGCAGGGGATGAAATCTTAGACACTAGCTGAGGGAGCCAGGAAACAAAGATATTTATGAACACTTATATAAAGCAATATACAATACACAGAAATTCCTATGATTCAAACATCATTAAAAGCCCACAGAGACAATAAGCGGTAGTTTCAAATGAGGAAAGCTTGCTGAGGTAATGTTTTTGAATAGGGTTTGTACGATATTAGCTAAGTCATGGAAACAAGGCAAGAGCATGTAAAGTGAAGGATCCTACTGTGCTGGGGGAAGGACACCATATGTGCTTAGCTGCCATGACTGTATCAGTAAATGATGGAGAATAAAATTGGTCCCACTCAGGAAAACATTGGAAGCCCAGAAAGCAAGTAGCCTAGCTATGCATAATAGTTACTGCCAATCAGAAGTTATGAGGTCTTACAATTCATCTAAAACTGCTAATATTCACAATTTGAATTTTCAGCACACCCCTGGGGCAGAGTAGAAGCTCTCTGCTCCAAGAGGTATGCAAGGTAAAAGGAAACAGTTTGAGAATAAAACATTTACCACAAAGGTCAACGCACAAAAGGATTAAGTTAATGAGGAGTTAACTTAATTAATTGAGGAGTTGAAAATACTTTTTGAATTTTAAGATATTAATTTATATATTGATAAAAAAAGATTTCAAATTCAACATGCTAAATTTTATACAGTATGATAAAAAAGGAAAAAATTTTACATCTGTGTGTTTAATAAAATGTTTTATAATCTTGATGCTTTTATTCTAGGCTTTGTACAAGCTTTACAGTGCAGCAGCAACCCACAGACATCTGTATCATCAAGCTTTTCCTACACCAAAGTCGGAATCTACTGAACAATCAGAAAAGAAAAAAATGTAATCCAAATTTTAAAAAATACAGGTGCATGACCAATTGTCAATTAAATATTCAGTTTTATGTCTCCATGCAAACATTCAAAGTGCTTCCATCAGAACGGAGTAAAATACTAAACACCTCTGAAGACTGCAAACTGGATTAGTTCTTTTACTTCAGTGTTTAATAAGCAGATGTATGTATGCATGGTTATACTATTTTGTTAACATGTACAATTTCCTGATTTTTCTTCAAAAATGCTGTTATAAAGTATTTGTCTATTTATGATAACAGTACATGTGTTCTGCTTGAATTTACTAAATTCTACTACTGGGTTATAATTAAATCATGTGATATTCCACGTTTGGATATGCTCATTTAATTTCTACAGAAAAAATGTTAAAAGTATTTCACATAGCCATTTGTTAAAGCACAGCATCATAACTCAGCAGGCTTGATTTAATCTGTATCATCTTATATATATCACAATCTTATTTTTAAGCACATTTAAGAGCTCTTCAGTTGGTTTATCAAAAACTATATATTGCTTTTACATGATTTAATAGAATATAAACCTCTTGATAAAAATTGCACCAAAAAATCACTTTGTATATGTGAGTTTCACTGCATTGTATATTTTTTCATTTGGTACACAAAGAATGTATTCTTCATAGGTTTATTCTTTTAATATGTGAACTATTATTAAAATTTACTCTGGTTCCTAAGATTAAAAACAAATGCTTACTGAATCTGAAAATGAGAGGTGCTGATATAGAATGATGAAGGTTTATCTCTTTTTTTAGACTCAAGATGCATTTTATTTAATGTTGACATCAGTACAAACTTAAGTTTCTATTTTACAAAACATGCTAATTCCTTTAGGTAACTTCTAGTTCTTAATGACTAAAATCTCTAGTGGAGTTTCACTGAACAGACTTAGAGGAAGAAGGAAAGTGTGTTAATGAAAAAAGTAATATTTATCTAAGAGGTCCGAAACAGAGTAACTTCTAAAGACTGTCACAGAAATGGCTACACGTTAATTAAGCAGCAATATAAAGTAAGAAGTGACAGGAAAGAACAATTAAGTTAGAGGAGTGTGGGAGTTCATAAGGTATATAAACTTACATCTTAGAAAAATCTGACCACAAGTTCAGCAAATTATCTTTTCCCAGTGATAAAATTCCACTAGCCATACTTTCATTTTTCAATACCCCTTTGAATTAAATTGATTCCTCTGTCTATGGCCTTTTGAACAGAAAAATGAAATACCGCACTATGTCTAAAACATGGACTCAAAAACCACACGCTTAGTTTCCACAAAAATATATTCAATAAGCTTGTTATATAAAATCAAACACTCAACTTTGTCAACATTTCTTCAATAATTCAAACTCACTGATATGTAACTGGGAGCAGTTTGTATTTTGGAAGACTTCCTAAGCTAAAAGTATATTTACATATTTACAACACATGTAAATATAATTGAAGAACACTTCAAATAATGTTGAAATTCACAGAATTCTAGAGATTTACAGTTATAGTTTAGAAGGATCACCAATTTATTTGCAATCAAATGTACAGCACTAATTCTGAAAAATGTTTTAACTATCAAACCAAAAGGGGAGAAAAACTGGGAGGGAAATATATGGTGTTAAAGTCCTGTGATAAATACTTAGAAGATTAAAAAGTAATAATATACCATTGATTTAATGACCAAAAATTCTTTTTGAATCCCTGATTGTCATTTTTGGTAGCTTAGCCCAGTCTTTCAGAAGGCAGCATACTATGCTGTCAGGAACTCTCCACTGTCTCATCAGAGCCATGCTAAATGCAATAACAGCCCTGGCTGAAAATAAGGAAGATGATGTTAGCAACTTGGAGTTTCATACACCTTCCCCATACAGACTAAGTACTTATGCTTGTATGTATTCCTGAAAGATTAAAAGGCCGGTCACCCATTCATACCAAAAAATACTTTCTCAACATGCTTTAAAAGGATTCCTTACTTTGTTTTCATTTTTTTATTTTTTATTTTTTGAGACAAGGTCTGGTTCTGTCTCCCAGGCTGCAGTGCAAGTGGTGTGATCTTGACCCTGCAACCTCTGTGTCTCAAGTTCAAGCCATCCTCTGACCTCAGCCTCCCAAGTAGCTGGGACTAGAGGCACACACCATCATACCCAGCTCATTTTCTTGTATTTTTTGTAGAGATGGGGTTTCACTATGTTGCCCAGGCTGGTCTTAAACTCGTGAGCTCAAGCGATCCACCCACCTCAGCCTCCCAAAGTGCTGGGATTACAGGCGTGAGCCACCACGCCCAGCTGGGTTCCTTACTTTGAAGGGGGAGACAAACATACATCATATATAAATATTTATCACAATAAGGTTCCAAATCCTATTTTATATTTAAATGACATCATGGTAATATTTAAACCATTCCTTTCCAGACAATATTTCACACTAGAACAGTAAACATTTTTTTTAAATACTGCAGATTCTTTTTTTTTTTTTTAAAGAAGGTACTACTGCTGTTAACAAGTGATAATTTCCCATTTAACATCTGTTCATAATGACATTTCCGCTGCATTCTTCCATCAGGAATACCAAAGCAGTTTCCTAACATACAGCATCTGAAAGTGTTTGTCATATTGGCTCTTAAAATGATACAACACTAATTTTTCTTGTTCAATAAAAGAAAATTTCTAGTAACAAAAACTACATGTAAAGTTAGAATTTTATAATCTCCACAAAGGAAGCTGCATTTATTAACCAAAGTACTTGTTTGTAATTTTTTATCTGTGAAAATATTTTAAAGCTCTTATAAAACTTAAATTTTATTTTTCAAAAATCAGCTCAAAAATTTTTTCCATGTTGTTGGGCATACCACTGCTGTCTCTGCTTTCGGTTTTCCAACTCTGTAAGAAGGGCTTGTCTGTATGCTTCATACATTTTAACAATCTGCTCCAATTCTTTCATGAAGAGCAACTTTAGCATTCCCTGGTACGTATCCAGGTCAGCCAGCTGAAAGAGTTCCCACTTCAGAATGTGGTCATATCTGTTTTAAAACACAATCATATATATGTTCACAACACATACATAAACATGTATTTCTAGCAAGAAACTAGTCTGTTTTTTAAAATGTCAACCTTATTGATAACTAAACAAACCATAAGTTTTAATTAAAAAGAACTGAGTAGCTGGGCACAGTGGTGGCGCCTATAGTCCCAGCTACTTGGGAGGCTGAGGTGGGAGGACTGTTTGTGCCCAAGAGTTTAAGGCCAGCTTGGGCAACATAGCAAGACCCTGTTTCTAAAAATAAATAAACAGTTTTTTAAAGATCTGAGTTATTAAATGCTATTTACATATAATTCTTTTTATTTTTTATTTTTATTTATTTATTTTTTTGAGACGGAGTCTCGCTGTGTCACCAGGCTGGAGTGCAGTGGCGTGATCTCGGCTCACTGCAATCTCCGCTTTCTGGGTTCAAGCAAGTTCTCCTGCCTCTGCCTCCCAGGTAGCTGGGATTACAGGCACGTGCCAGCACACCCAGCTAATTTTTGTATTTTGAGTAGAGATGGAGTTTCACCATGTTGGCCAGGATGGTCTCAATCTCCTGACCTTGTCATCCGCTGGCCTCAGCCTCCAATGTGCTGGGATTACAGGCTTAGGCCCACCACACCTGTCCTACATATAATTCTTCTAGGGAAAGGAGAAAACTACTAATATTACTTCATTTCAATATAAGTTAAAGAATACCTATTTCTTTACCCATTATTCTAACAGCAGACAAGCATGAACACAGATTACAAACTACAGTGGTTCTGTAATTTCTGAAGAACATATTTTGTGCTATTATAAGTTCATCAAAAGTTAATTGTCAGGAACTTAAGAATATTTTACACCATATTGTGCTTGCAAATGATAATGCACAAAAATGGATGGTCATTTGCATGATTCATGTTGATGGATCTTTTTGAGGAATGCTATTCACCACAGCAAGCAAGGAACCAAACAGAAGGAGAAATGAAGAGGAACCCTCATTCGTGGATCTAAGTATTCGTAAGTCTGAGTACATAGCATCTAAAAAAACAAACAGGAAAACTAAAGAAGGAAAGAACTGTTTTTAAAATGAGAGAATAAGTAGACCGTAGAAGGCTTCAGTGTGGTGAAGAATTCACAAAAGATTCTGTTTACATATATCATGGAAGACTGTTAGTAGTCTTTCAGTGGTAAGTAGATCCCTGTTTAGCAGTAGTACCTTTAGTAGTTGGCCACATAGTTCCAATTCAGTATCTGATGAAGACAGCACTCTAATATTCTCATTTTAAAGATGAAAAACACTAAAACCTAAAGAGGCTCTTTACCTCTTGCAAAAGTGTTTAGTGACTAAAAGTTCAGAAAGGAAGAGAACTATGGACCAAGATGCTTCAAAGTAGTGGTTTTGAATGTTAATATCCACTACAACTAGATAAAGAACTTGAATTAGGGAAAGGCATACCTAAAATTATGCCTCTCAAATCATACTGCAGAGCAGACATAATAGGAAGCTCTGACTGCAAACTCTAGTATTATTTTTAATGATCGCTTATAGTTCTTCCTACCCAGTGGTTCTTTGATATTATACCATTTTCTTTCAAAAGGACTGTCTAATATTTTAAAATGAGATTTTAAAAAAGGGAGACAGAGGCCGGGCGCGGTGGTTCAAGCCTGTAATCCCAGCACTTTGGGAGGCCGAGACGGGCGGATCAC
>NW_012117688.1:944149-969131 GCF_000951035.1 Colobus angolensis palliatus | reverse complement strand
AGTAGCTGGGACTACAGGCGCCCGCCACCACGCCTGGCTAATTTTTTGTATTTTTTAGTAGAGACGGGTTCACCATGTTAGCTGGGATGGTCTCGATCTCCTGACCTTGTGATCCACCTGCCTCAGCTTCCCAAAGTGCTGGGATTACAGGCGTGAGCCACCACGCCAGGCAAGAGCTGCAAACTTATTAATAGATGCAGATTTCTTTGGTAGGAAGCTTTGTTCTTTTTAGTGGGAAACTCCAACTACTTGTGAACATAAATTAGAGTGATACTGTAAGCAATACTCAATGAGCCTCCATGAAGAAACAGTTATAAGGTGTTTCTTAGAACGTCCACCATTCACGTAAGATTTTATGTGTTTCTTGGAAACAAATTCATAATTCCTAACAAAAAAATCTTAATCTCCCAGAGTTAGCTAAGAGGCAATTCAGCAATGTCTACTAATTCAAGATGGTTACATTTATACCAGGTGAACTACAACAATGTTAAACTAAACTAGCATCTGTGCACTTTCTAGCAAGGGAAACAAGGAACAAGAATAAACTGGTAGATATTATACTTATTTTTAAGACACGAATATTCTGTATAAGTATTTGAGTTATGTCTAAAGGAAGAAAACAGCCCTTCAAACAGTTTTGTCGCTTTTTTTTTTTTTTTTTTTAGAGATAAAGATCTACTGTTTCCCAGGCTGAAGTGCAGTGGCTAATCACAGGCACAATACCACTACTGATGAGCACAGTAGTATTAACCTGCTCCATTTCCAACCTGGGCCAGTTCGCCCCTCCTTAGGCAACCTGGTGGTCCCTGCTCCTGGGAGGTCACCATATTGATGCCAAAGAGTACAGACATCCGACTGGCATAGTGCACCACAGCCCAGAACTCCTAGGCTCAAGCAATCCTGACTCAGCCTCTCAAGTAGCTCGGATTACAGGCGCACCACCATGCCTGACCAAGTTTCTGACTTGCCAATCAGCATTCAGCATCAAGAGTACAATTATGGGTAGAAGCAAAAAAATCAGATTAGAGAAAATCCTTTTGGGGGAAGAAAGTGCACTCCAAGAAGGGCACAGATGTGAAAAAAACTGCAAAGCATGGAATGGAAATCCTATTCCAAATTCTTTCCTCTGTAGCTTCTATATAGTTACTACCCTTCTGCCTATAATCACCTAAGTGTGCCTGCTTTTTCTGAAAAGTATAAACTCCCATTCTTTCCTTCTTAATTAGCCAAGAAATCTGCTTCCACAAGTTTAACTTTTAGTCATTTATACTGTATATACACAGGTAAATCATTCAGAAAATTGGGTGTAAACCACTCCAGTAGTCTATGCTTTTAGCATCTCTTTTGCTCTGTTTTTCCTAGGGAAGTATTCTATTCAAACACTACTTATAAATAACCCATATATACAAAAGCCAGTTGCTATAATGCTATCAAAAACAACCTGTCCACACTGCATGCTGACTTCAAGATCAACAGTGCTGCCATCCTCAGCTCCAGGTCACCATGTAGCCTAAGTCCCCTGCACCCACCCGCCATAACACTGTGCCCACTCTTCCCTTTTTCACCTGTATCCAGAGCAGAGTTAATGGTGATACTGCAGGATTGCCAAGCCACTGGAATAAAAAATACCTCTGCCACACACTGCTGAGAACTAGTGTTTTGGTGTGTGTGTGAGAAATAACAGAAAGTAAGTATGCTCTTGACAATGTTTTTGCTGTCAAACATTAAATTTTATTTTATTTTATTTTGAGGTGGAGTCTCACTCTGTTATCCAGGCTGGAGTGCAATGGCGTGATCCTGGCTCACTGCAACCTCCACCTCCTGGGTTCAAACAATTCTCCTGCCTCAGCCTCCCGTGTAGCTGGAACTACATACAGGCGCATGCCACCATACCCGGCTAATTTTTTGTATTGTTACTAGAAATAGGGTTTCACTGTGTTAGCCAGGATGGTCTCAATCTCCTGACTTTGTGATCCACCTGCCTTGGCCTCCCAAAGTGCTGGGATTACAGGCGTGAGCCACCACACCCGGCCTAAATTTAAAAATTTTATCCTATAGTTCAGCTTGAGTACAGTTATACTAATGATTATAGACTTTTGTGAGCAAAGGAACATAACTTTACAAAAATTAAAAAAAAATTGAAAACACAATCTGTTTCTAAATCAAGTTTTAGAAGTATATGCAAAAACTGTGTTGGTAAATTACTGCAAGAGATAGGATTAAAGAATTTCAGATTCTCAATTGTCTGAAAAAAGAGACACTTTTTTTTTGCAAAAAATGTTTCTTTTTGTTGTGATAATTGATTCTTCATTACCTAATTCATAGATAACCACTCACCCTTTGTTGATAGAATATTAACCATTTCTCAAAAAATAAAATAAAATAAAATGAATAAAATTAGCCAGGTGTGGTGGCAGGTGCCTGTAGTTCCAGCTACTCGGGAGGCTGAGGCAGGAGAATGGTGTGAACACAGGAGGCGGAGCTTGCAGTGAGCCGAGATCGTGCCACTGCACTCCAGCCTGGGCAACAGAGCGAGACTCCATCTCAAAAACAAACAAACAAAACACAGAATATTAACCATTTCCATCCTCTTCAGAAACATTAATTAGAAGTAACTAGAAAGCAGCAGACTTCTGGACCTCTTGTTTAAGCAGTAAAGACGTATAGTACTTGCTCTTTTTGTCAGTCTGACCCATTTTGGAAGACTTAACAACCTATTTGCTAGTTTCCTTGAGTTTTATAGTTAGCTTACAGAACCACAGAACTGAAAAAGACCATAATCTTCAGGAATCTCTTTCCGTAAGAAACCAGGAATTCCATTTAAGTACTATCTCTTCCCCCCAAAAGGAAAACTTATTATGCTCCTTCTTATTAAACATGACGACAGAGTAGAAATAACATACAACAGAAAGAATAACTCTCCTCAACCATATCCACCCCCAGAAATACCAAGGCTAACAGCTGGGCACATATTCTTCCAGATTTAAGGAAAATAAAAACGCATGCAGATATTTCGTATGCTTTAGAATCTGCACACAAACATACAGTAGTAAGTCAGGTGGTATCAAGGGAGAAAAAAAAAAAGGAAAATAGGAAAGAAAATGCCATCTGCTATCATTCCTCTTTTTGGCAGTAGTGGGGGGCAGTCAGGGTCTCGCTCTGTCACCCAGGCTGGAGTGCAGTGGCACAAGCATTGCTCACTGCAGCCTCGAACTCCTGGGCTCAAGCGGTCCTCCCACCTTAGCCTCCCAAGTAGCTGAGATCACAGGCATACACCACAGCATGCTGCTAATTTTTAAATTTTTTTGTAGAGACAGAGTCCCGCCACGTTGCTCAGGCTGAACTTGAACTCCTCAGATCAAGCTATCCTCCCACCTCAGCCTCCCAAGTACTTGGGACTACAGATCCATGCCAAAAAGCCTGGCTAATTTTTAAAAGTTTTTTGTGGAAATGGGGCTCTTGATATGTTGCCTAGGCTGGTCTCGAACTCCTGGACTTAAGAGATCCTCCTGCCTCAGCCTCCCAAAGTGCTGGGATCACAGGTGTGAGCCACTGTGCCAAGCCCGGGTCCTTACTTTTATCACAAGTACTGTATCACTTATCTACAAATTAATCTTCCCCTATGAGAATGTAAGTTGCTTACTTGTATCCCTAATAGCAGAGGTCTGCACACAAAGAAATGAAGATTCTGTAAATGTTTGAAGAACCAATATTTCTAATTAATGATTTTCACACATTATAAACTATGATATCCTTTATTCAAGTGAAGTATTACTTAGAAGCCCAATATTACTAAGAGTAAAATATGGCACACTACTTGGATTAAGCAGCCCAGAGACTCCATTCAGCCCTTAAGTCACTCCTCAAACAAATTTGTGCTGTAAATGTACTTACTTCACAGGGGCTCGAGCGTAAACCTGAAGCCAGTCAGGAATTTCTGCAGTATGATATGGATTTGCAGGTACTAGAAGGGACTGATTTCTTTCAGTTTGTTGTGGCTGGTATGTGACAGGAGGTGGTTGATCATACCGAGGTACACTAAGAAGAGAGGAGTGACATTCTTTAGGATAAACGTCCTACAATCTAAACAAGAAATTATAAAGAACAAATAATACTTAAGCATTTTTGTGCCTTCTGCCCAAACTGACTTACACTACCTAAAAGATAATGTATTTTAAAGATATTTCTTCTGGCTGGTATTTAGTCTTTTCAAAAACAGGTTCAAAGGAGGATATGAAAAAGCTGGAACTAAGTTTTAACCTTTACACAAAGACTTAAAACTAGAATAGTAAACCCCCAAAAGAAATAGTCATCAGCTGTAAATTCATATCAGAAAGGTTGACAGTTTCTAAGAAAGGATGTTTTCTTCCTCCTGTAGGCTGAAAATGGGGGTTGGGATATGTAGTGAGGCAGCAGTGAGTATTGTGTTTGAAATATCTCTATCCAATGTAGATAACTTTTCAACTTTTGCCAAATCAAGAGAACATATGGGAGTCAGAGTTGATTAGAACCTATTTTACATCATAGAGATAAAAAATAAATAAATGCTTTAGTTCTAACAGCCTGTGTATGCTGTGGTAAGCGGACATATTATATGGGAAAGTGTAAGGAAAGCACTGAACCACCTGAAGGTTAGTAACTGAACTCCAGGAGGCCAAAAGGGTCTATTTCAGACTGAAAGGGGTCTTCGCCTTCAAACACAAAGATTTATGTGTATATGTGGCCAACAAGCATATTAAAAAATGCTCAACATCACTGATTATTAGAGAAATGCAAATCAAAACCACAATGAAATAAATACAATTCCCCATCAGTCAGAATGGCTATTATTAAAAAGTCAGAAAACAATAGATGCTGGTATGGTTGCAAAGAAAAGTGAATGCTTATACACTGCTGGTGGGAATATAAATTAGTTCAGTCACAGTGGAAAGCAATTGGGAGATTTTTCAAAGAACTTAGAACTACCATTCAATCCAGCAGTCCCATTACTGGGACTATTTCTACAAAGGAATAGAAATCATTCTACCATAAAGAAATATGCATGCACATGTTAACTGGGGCACTATTCACAATAACAAAGATATGAAATCAACCTAAATGCCCATCAATGGTGGGCTGGATAAAGAAAATGTGGCACACAGACACCATGGAATACTACCCAGCCATAAAAAAGAACAAGAGCATGTCCTTTACAGCAACACTGATGGAACTGGAGGTCATTATCCTAAGTGCGTTAATGCAGGAAGAGAAAACTAAATACCACACGTTGATAGGTAGGAGCTAAACACTGAGTACACATGGACACAAAGAAGGGAACAATAAACATTGAGGTCTACTTGCGGGAAGAGGATGGGAGAAGCATGAGGACTGAAAAACTACCTATCAGGGACTGGGCATGGTGGCTCATGCCTGTAATCCCAGCACTTTGGGAGGCCGAGGCGGGAGGAGCACCTCAGGTCAGGAGTTCGAGACCAGCCTGGCCGATATGGAGAAACCCCATCTCTACTAAAAATACAAAACTGAGCCAGGTGTGACGACGCATGCCTGTAATCCCAGCTACTCAGAAGGCTGAAGCAGGAGAATTGCTTGAACCTGGGAGGCGGAGGTTGTGGTGAGCTGAGATCGCGCCATTGCACTGCAGCCTGGGCAACGAGAGCAAAACTCCATCTCAGGGAAAAAAAAAAAAAAAAAAGAAAAGAAAAACTACCTATCAGGTACTATGCTTATTACCTGGGTGATAAAATAATCTGTACCAAATCCCCAAGCCATGCAGTTTATCCATGTTAACCTGCACATGTACCCCTGAACCTAAAATAAAAGTTAGGAAGAAAAAAAAGAAAATGTAGGAAGAAAAAAATGCATGTGTATATTAGGAAAGGTCACTGTTTATAAACTGGGATTAAAATAAGGTTATTTTTAATAGGTTAAATAATGGTTAATTATGCTGTGGTTAACGATTTTAAAAGATCAATATGCAAATGGCACTGAACTCTATCTTCAACTCTTCTTTCCTAAATAGGTTCAAAGGAAAATATTCTGTGATAGTACAATTGGGGGTGGGGAAGAATTGGGACTTTGAAGTCAGGTATAACTGGATTTGAACCTCAGTTTTAACATTTACAAACTATGCAAATGTAGGCAAAACTCCTCCACTCTCTAAGCCTCAGCCTCCATACTTTTAAAGTGGAATAATAAATTCATACCACAGGTGGTTGTTCTCAGGATTAAATGACCTAATGTAAGTCAAGAATTCTGTATAAGGATTGGCCTAAGATAGACAACCAGACAGTTATTAATACTACACATGTGAGCTTAAGGGCAGCATTTATTCTCTCTTGTTCAACTTCTACCAAGTTGCTGAGAGAAGTAAATTAATTAATTATGAAATTGCTTTAAAAAAACTATTAAAATTATGTAATAACATAAGGTTAATGATGATTGTATCAGTCTATTTTCACACTGCTATAAATAATTACCTGAAACTGGGTAATTTATAAAGAAAAGAGGTTTAATCGACCCACAGCTCCATAACTGGGAGGCCTCAGGAAACTTACAATTATGGCAGAAGGTGAAAGGGAAGCAAGGCACATCTTACATGGCAGGAGAGAGAAGGGGGAACTGCCACATGCTTTTAAACCATCAGATCGTGTGAGAACTCACTACCAGAACAACATGGGGGAAACAGCCCCCATGATTCAATCACCTCCCACCAGGTCCCTCCCTCGACACATGGGGATTACAATTTGAGATGAGATTTGGGTGAGGACACAGAGTCAAACTATGTCAATGATGAACAGAAAAGTAAACTCTCAAATCTGGTTATCTGGACTGCAACCATCATTGCCACCTGATGACCACACCACAAGTTTGATTCTTTCAAAGGACAACAATCTTAGTAGTTGAATAAACATTGATTGGGTGCCACTGCATGGAATCATGGGAAAAAACAGATTTTCAAAGTTGAATTAATAAATCCAAATATGTAAAATAATCAAAACAACACAATAATGACAAAGCTTAGCTTTCCGGTTGGTAATACTAAAACATATTTTCATAACTATTTTAATGGTTCTAAGAAAATACAAATGTCCACTATAACCAAAAAACTGTATTATGCCAGATGACACTAAGCAACATTTATCAAAATGCAGATATTTTACTCATTCTTAATCTTGTGGCTCAGCTTTTGAAGCTCACATGTGGTTAATTTGAAATATTTGCAACTTCATTACTAAACTAATACTAGTTTTTATGTACTTTGAAATCCAGTGTGTATTTACACTTAACAGCACATCTCAATTTATATTAATCACATTCAAGTGCTCAACAGCCACATATGACAACTGGCTAGAGTATCAGTCAGCAAAGAGCTAAAAGTCTGGCAACAAAGCAGATCTACCCGGCCCAGTATCAATCAAAATAGCACAAAGAATTACTGGCTATATTATTAAACAGATATGGGATGTATTGTTCAGTCCCAATTTTCACTTTCTTGTCTAGTAATAGCAAGAAACAGAACATACAATCATGTCTGAAATTGAATAAAAACAGCAAAATGTTATAATTCAATTGTACATTGTGACTTGGGGGTAGGTCTGTATTATTTGTAAAAATTTAAGTGTAGGAAGGCAGAAGCCTTAATTATTTCATTTTCTGGACACCTATAACAAAAACATTCTGGCATTATAGCAGAATCTGATCATAAGAACAATGACCCTGATTTTGAGGTATTAAAAAGTACTTTTTTAACTTATTAAAGTCATTTATTACTAAACATATGTCCAGAGAAAAGTGTAAATTTTGAAATGTAAGGCTTTCAGGTCTCAAGCTTTAGGATGCTTTTCTCTTGGATGAAAACATCAGTCCAAAATCTAACATTAGACAATCCCGAAACAAAAAGTGGAAAATAAAGTTGATACTCTACCTAGGAGCACAGGGATGCCTGTATTGAGCCTTCTTATTTGTGTGATCTACATAATACGTTCCAAATTCTGATGACTCAACTCGTTCCCATCCAGGAGGAAGCCCTTCTCGCTCAAGAGGATGGCTCCAGTGAGTTGTATTTGTGTTATGATCTATATAGTATTTTCTCCCTCTCATTGTCCAGTCCACAGACCAGCCAGGAGGAAGGGGTAAATCTTCAGAACCATGGTTAGTCAAATTTCCTAAAGATGTAGCAGCAACTCTTCCAATACCTATGAGAAAAGAGAAAATGATAGAGAAGAAACAGAACAATTATTCAATGTAAAAAATGTGTCAGCTAGCAAAGTCACGACATTAACTATCCTGATTGTACTCTTCTATTTAAATTCATGAGTACGTCCATTATGATGGTTTTCATAAAACTAGTCAGTATTACTATTAATTAATTATAAAAAGGGGGAGGAACGAGACTTTGAAATTAGTGGAGGGTTTCTGGCTGATGCTTCCATCAACAGGCCATATAAACATTTAACTACAGGTTGAGCATCCCTAATTCAAAAATCTGAAATTTGAAATGCTCCAAAATCCAAAACTTTTTGACAGCTGACATGTTGCCACAAGTAGAAAATTCCACACCTGACCTTATGTGATGAGTCATAGTCAAAATTCAGTCAAAACTTTGTTTTATGCACAAAATTATTTAAAATATTATATAAAATTACCTTCAGGCTATGTGTAGAAGGTATATACGAAACATAAATGAATTTCATGTTCAGACTTGGGATTTCTTCCCAAGGTATCTCATTATGTATATACAAATATTCCAAAATTAAAAAAAAAAAAATCCCAAATCTCAAACACTGCTGGTCTTACGCATTTTGGGGTAAGGGAAAATCAGCCTGTAGTAGTAAAGCTACTTAAGTATGTATACTGCCAAAAGAAAAGTGGGAAAAAGAAAACTTCCCGATTAAAGATTTGACATTTCATCTTAAAAAAAATTGCAAAAATGAACTTGTAAAACCAGTTCCAGTTATAAATTCTTAAAAGTAATCTGGCTGTGCCCTAGAATTCTTAAGTAAGCTTAAGGTAGCAGGGTGTAAGGTCAACATACTAAAATTAATTAAATATTTATATATTAACAAGCAACAACTGGAAACAAGTTATTGAGATAATATTTATAATAGCTCCAAAAAATTGTGCAGGATCCACATGCTAAAAACTATAAAACACTGATGAAAGAAATAAAAAACCTATCACATTAATAGACTGGAAGATTCAACATAAAGTTAAGATGTCAATTCTCCTGAAATCATCTTTATAGTAGTCCCCCCTTATCCATGGGGGGATCCATTCTAAGACTCCCCATAGATGCCTGAAACTGCAGATAGTACATAACCCTGTGTATGCTATGTTTTTTCCTATACACACATATCTATGATGAAGTTTAACCTATAAATAAGGCACAGTAAGGGATTAACAACAATAAAATTGACCAGTTACAACATTATAATAAAAATTGGGTGAATGTGATCTCTCTCCCTCTCTCGAAAGATCTTATTGTACCGTATTCATCTATTTTCAGACTGCAGTTGCAGAGGTAACTGAAACTGTGGAAAGCAAAACCATGGATAAAGGGAGACTACTGTCATTCCAATAAAAATTCCGGCTGGGCATGGTGGCTCACACCTGTAATCCTGGCACTTTGGGAGGCTGAGGTAAGCGAATCACCTGAGGTCCGGAGTTTGAGACCAGGCTGACCAACATGGTGAAACCCTGTCTCTACTAAAAACACAAAAATTAGCCAGACGTGGTGGGGGGCGCCTGTAATCCCAGCTACTCGGGAGGCTAGGGCAGGAGAATCGCTTGAACTCGGAAACAAGAGGTTGCAGTGAGCCGAGGACGCACCATTGTACTCCATCCTGGGCAATAAGAGTGAAACTCTGTCTCAAAAAAAAATAAAAAACAAAAAAAATTCCACAGAGTTTTTGTAGATACAGATAGTTATTAGACAAACAGATTTTAAAATGTGTACTGAAAGGCAAAAGAACTACAGAAGCCAAAACAATTTTTTTGAAAAAGGGATAAAGTTGAAGGACTCATACTACCTGATTTTTAAGGCTTACTATAATATAAAGCTACAGTAGTCAAGACAGTGTGGTATGGTCAGAAGAACAGACAAATAGATAAGTGGAACCGAACAGAGAATCCAGAAACACACCCACACAGACATGGTCAACTGATTTTTGATAAAGGTGAAAGGGCAATAGTGGGGAATGACGTTGCAACAAATGACTTTGCAATAACTGGACATCCATATGCAAAAAACCTCATCACAACCTATACCTCCCACCTTACATACAAATTAACTCAAAATAGATCATATATCTAAATGTAAAACTATAACGCTTTTACAAGAAAAAAACAGAATAAAATTTCATGAGTTTAGTTTAGACAAAGAGTACTTTTTTTTACCATGATGCTGAAAGTTCAACTGATAAAGAAAAAATACTGATTAAATTGAACTCTGTCAAGATTAAAAACGCTTGTGAAAGACACTATGAGAAAGAAAATCAAGCTGTAAACTGGGAGAAAACATTTGCAAATCACATTATTAGCCAAAGAACTTTGACCTAGAATATACAAAGAACTCCCAAAACTCAACAGTAAGAAAACAACCCTGAGCCTGGTGCAGTGACACGCACCTGTAGCTCAACCTACTCAGGAAGCTGAGTAGGAGGGTTACTTGAGCCCAAGACTTCAGGTCTGTAGCACACTATCATCATGCCTGTGAACAGCTACTACACTCTGGTCTGTGCAACAGAGTGAAACCCCTTCTCTCAAAACAAAAACAGAAGAAGAAAAGAAAACGACCCAGTTAAAAAAAAAAGGGGGTAAGAACTTTTAACAGGCACTTCACCAAAGACAACATATTGACGGTAAATAGCATATGAAAAAATGCTTAGGATCATAATTAGCCATGAGAGAAATGCAAATGAAAACCATAATGAAATGACAATACACATCTATGAAAATGGCCAAAAAAACACAAAACAAAACAAAAAAAAACCTGACAATACACGTTCTTATGCGGATACAGAACAACTGGAATGCCCATACACTGCTGGTGCGGACGCAAAATGCTACAGTTACTCTGGAGAACAGCTTAGTAATTTCTTATAAAGTTAAATATATGCTTTTCATATGCTACAGCAATCCCATTCTCAAATATTTACCTAGAGAAATGAGAAGTCATATTCACACAAAATCCTATTAGTGGATATTTACAATGATTGTATTCATATTTGCCCCAAAGTGGAAACGATACACATCCTTAAACATAATGGATAAACAAACTTTGGTACAACTGTACAGTGAAATCTACTCAGGAGTAAAATGGAACTAATTATTGGTACATGCAAGAATCTCAAAGATGAATCTCAGAAGTATCATGCTGAGGGAAAGCATCCAGTCTCAAGTGGCTACAAACTGTATGATTCCATTTTTATGAGATTCTTGCAAAGGCAAAACTACTAGGACAGAAAACAGTGATTGCTAGGAACTGGGGGTGAGGGACAGGAGTTGACTATAAGAGGACAACATAAGGGAATTTTAGAGGGTGTTTGAAATGTTCTATATTCTCATTATGTAGGCATTACATGAAATCTATACATATGTTAATACTCAGAACTGTGTAACTTGAAAAAAGTTAAATTTACTATACTTTTTAAAAGAATAATCTGGCTGCATAATTTTATTCTCACACAAGAATACTAATAGCATATGTACAAAACATCACCCCAAACTCAGTGGCTTAAAACAAGAAGTATTTATTTGGTTCACTACAGGTTGGTGATACTGGCTGAGCTCAGTAAGTTTTTCCTTGACATTTGGTACAAGTTATCTTTACTGTCTCATTACTTGATGAAAGTTATCTCTTGTATAACTTTCAATATGAAGCCTTACTGATGATCAGACCTCCATTTCTTCTCTGACTTAAGCTGCTATTTTTTTTCAACCCCTAGATCACTCTGTTCCAGCCACACTCACCTCCTGGATGCTGTTCTCAAACATGGCAGGCACTGCTTGTTTATTCTCCCTAGAACATTCTTCCTTCAGATATTCTCTTGGCTTACTCTCACCCTCTTCAAGCCTCTTCTCAAATGTCTCAACGAAGCTTATTCTTACTATGGCAATCTACATCTGCCGAGCTTCTACTTACCGTTTTACTTTTTAAAAAAGCACTTTAACCTTTTAACATATTATATAATTTTAGTTTGTTTATTAACCTACACAAATCCCATAAAGAAGATTCTTAGAACAGGAATCTTTGTTTTGTTCACAGATGTATCTCCTGTCTCTGTAACAGTGTCTACAGAATAAAGCACATAGTAAGTGTTAAATAAATAAGCTACAGTAATAAAGACAGCATGGTATTCGTGGAGGAGATACACACATCAATGAGACAGAAACTGCATAAATATTTTCCTTGATTTTTGGACTTATTTTGCCTCTTTCACTCCCACATTTTACTAGTTCTGAAATGAAGGTGTTTATTACAATCAAGAGAGTAAATTTGTTAGCCACTAGGCAGCAAATACAGACATATTATCATTGCTGGATATGTTCTAACACAGTCCTAGGAAGACAGTATATGGTTCATACTATTATTAATCCTCATTATTTGTAATGGTTGCACCCCAGACAAAATTTTAATGTAAATTTGAATCCCTGTCCCTTAAAGGTACAAGGATACAGCATTTAAATGAACAGTTAGTGTGTTAACAGAAGACTGCCAGTCAACCCAAGGCCCTAACTGCCAAATTTAGAATATCTCAGAATGGTCAAAACAAGAAAGACTGGGTGACCATTGAGGTGTGAAGGAGTACCATGCCAGAGCAAAACATCTACTAGTCAAAAGTTCCCAGTCGACTTTGAAGAGCTTTTAAAATTACAGTTGGCTGGAAGCTAAGGCAAAATGAAAACATCAAGTTTACCTTTAAGGAAAGGCAAATGAAACAGACCCCAGTGACAACAGGTAATTTAGAAGAAGCTTTAAAATTAAGGCAAATGCTTCAATTCAAACTCAGATTCTAAAGGATATGTAAGTGTATGGATAAATACAGGTTATTGGCATGTGGTTTAAGAAACAGTTTTTATTTAAATACAACATACAATGCATATGCATCAGGCTAGTCACTGCAGCAACATCTATAGCAGCAAAAGGCTAGAAATCAACCAAATGTCCAATAGCAAACTGGATGATTACACTATTACACGCACAGAACAGAGTACTAGATTATATAGCTGTAAACATGAATGAAGATGATTTCTCTTTATTGCCCTGGAATAATATTCAGGATGTATTAAGTGAAAAAAGAAACTAGACAGTACACCACTATATATATATACGTAGTAGCCAGCCAGTAAGGTGGCCCTGGGCCCCAATTATCCCTGTCCTCCTGGTAGTCACACCCTTGTCTGTGTGACCAATGGTTTATGGCAGAAAGGATGGTGTGTGACTTCTGAGATGAGGATATAAACGACCCTGCAGCTTCTGCCCTGGTCAAAGTGTACTTGCTCTCTCATCACTCACTCTGGGGGAAACCAGATACCGTATCATGAGAAGCCCATGAGTGGGGAATTGAGGCCTCCAGCCAGAACTGAAGCCTCCTGCTAACAGCCTTGTGAGTGTACTTAGAAGTGGATTTTTTGGCCGGGTGCAGTGGCTCACACCTGTAATACCAGCACTTTGGGAGGTCAAGGTGGGTGGACCACCTAGTGTCAGAAGTTTGAGACCAGCCTGGCCAAGATGGCAAAACCCTATCTCTACTAAAATTACAAATAATTAGCAGGTGTGGTGGCACATGCCTGTAGTCCCAGCTACTCAGGAGGCTGAGGCAGGAGAACACTTGAACCTGGGAGATAGAGGTTGCAGTGAGCCGAGAGCGCGTCAACGCACTCAAGCGTGAGTGACAGAGTGAGACTCCATCTCCAAAAAAAGAAAGAAATGGATCTTTCAGCCTGAGCGAAGCCTTCAGATAACTGCAGCCTCAGCTGATATGTGTGTGGACTGCAACTTCATGAGAGATCCTGAAGGTCAGAATGACCTGGCTAAGTCGCTTCCAAAATCCTGACCCACAGAAACTATGATAATAAATGTTTATTGTTTTATGCCAATGAGTTTGGGGGTAATGTGTTTTACAGATACAGACACCTAACACAATATACATGAAAGAGAAGAATATGAATACATATTATATATATATATATGTATTTATATTTATTTTCATAAAATGTTGCAATGAAGTATGTAACAAAAATTAATAAAATTGGGTATTTACAGGGGGAGGAAGGAAATGGGGTGGAAGAGGATAGGGATAGAATTAATTTTCTAAATGTACTCTGTTTTATTGTTTTGGTTTTGCAACCTTTTAAATATCCTATGTAACTTCTAAACAAAATTAAATCAAAATTTAGAAAAAGCAATACCTAAAAGTGAAAACAAAATGAAGCAAACGAATCTAAGAGTGCATGAAGCAGCTAAAGTATACTTCAGAAAAATTATTCAAAGTGAATTTTATTTACTTATTTATTGTTATTTATTTTTGAGACAGGGTCTCACTCTGTCACCCAGGCTGGAACGCAGTGGCATAATTATGGCTCACAGCAGCCTCAACTTCCCGGGCTCAAGTAATCCTCCCACCTCAGTCTCCCAAGTAGGTGTGACTATGGGCATGCACCACCAAACCTGGCTAACTTTTACTATTTTTTGTAAAGACAGGGTCTCGCTACGTCACCCAGACTGGTCTCAAAACTCTTAGACTCAAGCATTCCTCCCATCATGGCCTCCTAGTTGTGCTGGGATTACAGGCATGTGCCCCTGTGCCCGGCCCAAAGAGAATTTTCAACACAATAAATTGTACTTCCTCATCAGGAAATATCCTAAATTTAAAAAATAAACTACAAAGAAATCTTCTGTTTTATTCAGTAATCATATTGTTGATGACAGTATTTTTAAAGCTAGTTATGCTATAGATAAAGCAAATGAATAGTTATATAATTGTCAACAGGAACCAAGATTTTCAGTATGAGAAAAAAATAAAAACCTAAGGCAAAAAGAAGGTAGCTCAATGTGAATGTACTTACTGCCACCAAACTGTACACTTAAAAATGGTTAAGATGGTAAATTTTGTTATGTGTATTTTATCACAATTAAACTTTTTTTTAAAAGCAAAAAGTACAAACTTGGAAATCTTAAACTGTCAACAGTATGAACTCATAATGAATTTCTATTTCCAGAAAACAACAAAACATATTTCCTAGATATGTCTATTGAAAAGGTCTACAAGCATGAATCCACCAAATAGCAACGAGCACAAGCGTGCAATCCCTGAATACTACTTCCCTATCAAATGGAACCAGGGATCCTTAGATAAATGGTTGAGTACAGGACTGAGGCACAAGATGAGCCTGGAACATCTAGTCACATTAGAAAGCAAAGAGAAATAAAAAGGAACCAACACAGAACGGGCACCTGCCATCAAAGCAGCAGCAATTTAAACATCAAAAGGAATACCACACCAATAATTAAAACGTAACTCTTAAAAATCTTAAAATCTACCAGTTCATCTTAGAGAAATGGCTTCTGGGTCAGAGGAAATACATGATAATATGGAACATGAGAAAAACATCAGACTTTTGAAATTGAAAAAAAAAGGCCGGGCACAGTGGCTCACGCCTATAATCCCAACACTTTGGGAGGCCAAGGCGGGTGGATCACCTGAGGTCAAGAGTTGAAGACCAGCCTGGCAACATGGCGAAACCCCATCTCTACTCAATATACAAAAATTAGCCAGGTGTGGTGGCACGTGGCGGTGATCCCAGCTATTCAGGAGGCTGAGGCAGGAGAATTGCTTGAACCTGGGAGGTGGAAGTTGCAGTGAGCCAAGATTGTGTCACTGCACTCCAGCCTGGGTGACAGAGGGAGACAACGTCTAAAAAAAAAAATTAAAAAAAAAAAAGAATTGAAATTGAGGTACAATCTACAAAACATTTTGTACTTCTCAAAACTGTCAGTCATAAAAAACAAAAGACTGAGAAACTAGCATAGATTAAAGACTAAAGACATACGACAATTAAATGCAATGCAGTACATCTGGAATGAATCCTAGAACAGAAAATGAACATTAATTAAAAAATGATAAAATTCAAATAAAGCTTGGTGTTAAAAATCCGTAAGTTCATGGTTACTTCTGTAGGTGGCCAGGGTATCAATTCATTATTTTGAAATAGCAAACAAAGGAAAAGATCTAACATTTAACCCTTCTTTCCTATATGAACAGCAACCAAATAACTGATAAAGTCCTTAACTATAATATTCCAATTAATAAAGAAGAAATGACAGAATTCAAGTGTCACAATTTGCAATGCTTAATGAAATACAGACATACTTTGGAGACATTTCAGGTTTGGTTCCAGATTACTGCAATAAAGTGAATATAGCAATAAAGTGAGTTATACGAATTTTTTTGTTTCCCAGTGAATATAAGTTATCTTTACGGCTGGGCGCCGTCGCTCACACCTGTAATCCCAGCAGTCTGGGAGGCTAAGGCAGGTGGATCACGAGGTCAAGAGATCAAGACCATCCTGGCCAACATGGTGAAACCCTGTCTCTACTAAAAATACAAAAATTAGCTGGGCCTGGTGGCGCACACCTGTAGTCCCAGCTACTTGGGAGGTGGAGGCAGGAGAATCGCTTGAACCCAGGAAGTGGGGGTGGCAGGGAGCCGAGATTACACCACTGCACTCCAACCTGGCAACAGAGCGAAACTCTGTCTCAAAAAAATAAAAAGTGATCTTTTACAATATACTGTAGTCTTTTAAGGGTGCAATAGCATTATATCATTTAAAAAAGTACAGGTCTTAATTTAAAAAATTTTATTGCTAAAAAAATGCAAATGATTGTCTGAGCCTTTAGTGAGTTCACAGCATCTTTTTGCCAGTGGAGGGTCCCGTCTCCCTACTGATGGCTGCTGACAGATTAGGCTGGTGGTGTTTGAAGGCTGGGGTAGCTTTGGCAATTTCTTAAAGTAAGACAACAATGAAATTTGCTCCATCAATGGACTTTTCCTTTCGTGAAAGATTTTTCTGTAGCATGTGATGCTGTTTTGATAGCATTTTACCTACAGTAGCATTTCTTTCAAATTGGCATCAATTCTCTCAAATTCCACCGCTACTTTATCAACTAAACTTATTTAATATCCTAAATCATTAGTCATTTCAACAATATTTACAGCTTCTTCACCAAGAGTATATGCTATTTCAAGAAACCACTGTCTTAGAAAGCTCATCCATAAGAAGCAACTCATCTGTTCAAGTTTTATCATGAGACCAGCAGCAATTTAGTCACATCATCAGGCTCCACTTCTTATTTTAGTTTAGTTTGCACACGAGTGCAATTCCTTGTGATGCCCCAAAACAATTACAATAGTAACATCAGCAATCACTGATCACAGATCACCAAAATAGGCAGAAATGAAAAAGTCTGAAATATTGTGAGAATCACCAAGATGTGACAAAGACATGAAATGAGCATGTGCTGTTGGACTGCCACAAACCTTCAATTTGTAAAAAACACAGTATCTGCAAAACACAATAGAGCAAAGCACAATAAAATGAGGTATGCCTGTAATAGTGCTAGCCACTTATCATTAATGGCTGCCAAAACCCAGTAATAGATAAAAGGCTTATGGAGAACTTCATGATGGATGAATTAAGCTGACATCTGTACCCATGGCTGCATCTTAACATCACAGACAAATCCATCACTATATGTCACTGGAACCTATGCGCTAGAAAGTACACAACATTATCTATGAAGTATTCTGGCAAAAAGGATGCAAGAACAAAAACAGACTAAAGATCACCCTTGTTCAGTACCCTTTGAAAAAGAAAGTTAATATGTAATTTTTAAAAAGATGGTGACAATAAAACAGAACAAGGGTGAAACTGACCTTTTGGTGAAACTGACCTTAGGCTTCTATTAAACTGCAACTGAAGGTTTAATATATATAGTTTAAGCAACTTCAGTACTTAAAGAGAAAATAATTAAACAGAAAAGAAGCCAATGTATGAAACACATGTACACAGCAAATGACTAATACCACATCGTAGAAACACACAATTACTTTACACTCTAATATGTTCATTATGTTAAAAATGCTTTACAGCCAAAACCAAGCATAGCAATGTAACAATTTTTTTAATGCATAGTCAATTCAGTGTATTTATATTGAGTTATTTATAAAAGCCATAATATTTTAGCTAACAGAGCTTCCCTCAGGAACCACATAATAGAAATAAATTTCTAAATACTGCATTATTAAAAACAAAAGCTGTTTTTTTTTTTTTTGAGACGGAGTCTAGCCTCGTCGCCCAGGCTAAAGTGCAATGGTGCAATCTCGGCTCACTGCAACCTCTACCTCCTGGGTTCAAGCGATTCTCCTGCCTCAGCCTCCCGAGTAGCTGGGATTACAGGCACCTGCCACCATGCCTGGCTAGTTTTTGTATTTTTAGTAGAGACAAGGTTTCATCGTGTTGGTTAGGCTGGTCTCCAACTCCTGACCTCAGGTGATCCGTCTGTCTTGGCCTCCCAAAGTGCTAGGATTACAGGCGGACTAAAACCAAAAGCTTTTATAGTAATTAAAAACAATACAGGGGCCGGGTGAGGTGGCTCACGTCTGTAATCCCAGCAGTGGGAGGCCGAGGTGGGCGGATCACCTGAGGTCGGGAGTTTGAGATCAGCCTGACCAACATGGAGAAACCCGGTCTCTACTAAAAATACAAAATTAGCCGGGCATGGTGGTGCATGCTTGTAATTCCAGCTACTCGGGAGGCTGAGGCAGGAGAATCACTTGAACCTGGGAGGCAGAGGTTGCGGTGAGCCGAGATCATGCCATTGCACTCCAGCCTGGACAACAAGAGTGAAACTCCATCTCAAAAAGAAAAATAAAAACAAAAACTATACAGGTTTAGAGAGGATTAAAAGTTTGTGGCAACTTCATCTATTAAGAAAACCCGTATTTCCACATACATACTGAACTTGCCTAAATCTAGAACCACATGTACTTTTACATTTAAACAACATTAGGTACCAAAAGCCATATCTGAACCATAAATCTGTAATTCACATTTAGAGGAAGCACAAAGACCTCTCTGTAAAAACTCTCATTTTTAAAGCCTGACAATTTGATAAAAGAGCCATGAAGTACCCAAAAAGTTGCAAATAGGCACAACAGCTTTACCAACGCTATTAAAAAACCCCAATGCCCTGTAAAGCCATGATTCCTAAACTTCTTTAGAGATATTAATAATTTCAAAACATACCCCAGCTGTACTTTTTTTTTTTCAGATAGTCTCGTTCTGTAGCCCAGGCTGGAGTGCAGTGGCGTGATCTCCGCTCACTGCAAGTTCCACCTCCCGGGTTCATGCCATTCTCCTGCCTCAGCTCCGGAGCAGCTGGGACTACAGGTGCTCGCCACCACGCCCGGCTAAGTTTTTGTATTTTTAGTAGAGATGGGGTTTCACTGTGTTAGCCAGGATGGTCTCAATCTCCTGACCTCATGATCCGCCCGTCTCAGCCTCCCAAAGTGCTGGGATTACAGGCGTGAGCCACCGCGCCCGGCCCCAGCTGTACTTTCTGAAAGCGCGATGTGTGACATATTTTTTTCAAATTATTATTTGGGATAATTTTATAAAATCTATTGAGATAAATTGAGCACAAAATAATGCAAACCACCGGTCTAAAGCATAAAGCATTACTAGCAATAAAACAGATCTAGCAGACTAAAAAATAAAAAATAAAAATAAAAAAGCTATGTCAAGCTCTAACACATCATTCCTCCAGTATGAGTTATGCCAAAAGGCTCAAACTTCAATAACCAACATACCAAATATGTGGGAAAAGAACAGAACACAAAACACTCACCTTTTTTTTTTTTTTTTTTTTTTTTGATGGAGTCTCACTCTGTCGCCCAGGCTGGAGTGCAGTGGCGCGATCTTGGCTCACTGTACCCTCCACTCTGCGGGTTCCCGGGTTCAAGCGATTCTCCTGCCTCAACCTCCCGAGTAGCTGGGATTACAGGCACATGCCACCATGACCGGATAATTTTTGTATTTTTAGTAGAGACGTGGTTTCACCGCATTGGCCCGACTGGTCTCGAACTCCTGACCTCGTGATCCACCCGTCTCAGCCTCCCAAAGTGCTAGGAAACACTCATTCTTACAAAGGACATGTGCAAACAGTTATGGATGTGTATTCTATCTCCAGCCCTTTCCATATGTCTCATTTCATAGCCAAAACTGCCTTAGGAGGTAGTACTATTACCATCAATTTACAGACGAGAAAACAGGTTTAAGTGAATTCTTTTAGTAGTGGTCACACAAGTGGTATAAGGTCAAACGACAAACCTATTACTAACCATGTAATCTTAGCAACAAAAGATCAACTGTTATTTATTCTTTAAAGAAAAATAGGACTGCCACTAGTAAAAGAAAAAGCAAGCCACCATTTTCGAACCAAATCAGTGGGAAAAAATGAGAACTTCAGTTTTTGAGTGACAAGAACAAAATTAGCTTTCCGTAATTTCAAGTAGTCCTTCAAAGTAATAAACTGGATTTATAATTAATCCTCAAAACAGCTTCTATTTGCAGGAATTAACTGCACAAACACCTTCTATTAATACAAAGTAAAACATTCATACACTAAACATATGACTTAGTCGAAGACACAGATAAAGTATTATTTTCTCTCTCTACCAAGCTTTCAGTAGATGTGCCAAAAAACTTAATCTCATACAAACAGGCAGATATTTATGAGAGCTACCATTATGAATAAAACTCAAATAGGCCGGTTTCCAAATTTTGTAGTGGCTACAGAGAATAAAATGGATCTAGAGGTCTAATGCAGTTCCACAGGGTCCCTAGTAATGGATACTATACATTATTAGCGTGTTATAATCAAGATGTTGATAAAGAGATCTAAGTATTAAACCCAACCAAATGCTTTCTCTCTTCCGCTGCAAAATAACTGCAGAAAAGGTGGTGTCTCTAAAGATTATCAACCGCTCCTCAAAATATTCTGGTTACACAAATATTTACAACATTACTCGAGTAATTGCAAATCCAGTACTTCTTGATAAAGCCCACATTTTTCAGTTTGATGTTTGTATCCTGATTTCTTCAGTCATCTTTAAATGTTTAAAAATGCTTTCAAAACAGAACTAAAATTTAAGCACCAAACAAAGGAATTCAATCTGCCTTTAGTATTCCAACTAAAGACTTCCTGTTAACAGCAGGATTCCTTCCTTCGGCACATACAGTAAGTGCGTGACTGGTATGTGGCCAAGAACATAAAAGGTCAAATTTTTTAATCTGAAAGTTCTACAGCTAAATGTAGAACTTTCTAGGCTCTAAAACTTTCTGAGATTATACAACTTGTTTTTGTGCTTCTACTAAATACAATAAGCTGAATTTAACCCTTGACATAAGGTGTTTCCTGAAAATCTAATAACTAATTGACAGGAATTACTATTGCCATTAAGTCATTACAAAACAAATTTTCCAACCTTTTTATGCTTATGACAATCAAAATTGAATGTTCGTGAAAATAAATCTATCACACATCCCTATCCTATCCTCCTACAAAGGTACTTTCTCCTTTCTATTCATTCAAATTCCTTGAACCCTATTCAGCATAAATCCTAAAAGTATGTTTTAATAAAGTCTTTGCAAGGTGAATTCAAGAAACATTCAGCCACTGTCTCATATTCAGATTTTTCCCTTCTGGAAAAGGAAGTTTATTAGGCTTTTCTGTTTGGCATGTAATTGGTTATTAATCTTTCCCTGCAACTTAAGAGATTCCTTCAAAAAAAGTACTATTTTTTTCTACAAGGTAAAACATTAAATCTATATTGCCCTGATGAAAATTAATGTTATCAAATGAAGTATCTCAAGCAATGTATCAACTGCTGTAAAGAATTTTTTTTTTTTCTTGGTTGGGGGAGACACCTTATTACCAGAGAGATTCTTCAACTACCTGCAACCTGCTTTAAACCTAACGCAATCTGATATAAAAGAGCCTGGGAGGAGATTTCGAACGCAGAAGTCTACTGTCTCATTAAAACAAGGTCTTGGCTATTCCATGAAATAAAATCTTATTTCACTGTATGTACGTTCCAATAAAACTTTATTTTATTGCAGGAGGCAAGTCTATTTGGCCTATGGGTGTAGCTTGCTGACTCCTGCTGAAACCTCCCTCATAAAATTAAAAACACCCTCAATATTAAAATTACAGTAGGGGCCTGAATTTTGGTAAAATATTTTCCTTCTTTTTCCACCTCCATGTATGACTGCTTGCAAATAGTCATTTCAACAAATGGCAGTCACTAATAATTATCTTCCTGTGGTAGCCCCAGGGCAGGCTGCTCATAAGATTAACGAACTTGCTTCTTTTAAAAAACAATAATCCAGACTGGGTGCTATGGCACATGCCTGTAATCCCAGCACTTTGGGAGGTCAAGGCAGGCAGATCGCTTGAGCTGGGGAGTTTGACCAGCCTGGGTAACATGGTGAAATTCAGACTCTACTAAAAATACAAAAATTTAGCTAGGTGTGGTGGTGCATGCCTGTAGTCCCAGCTACTCAGGAGGCTGAGGTGGGAGGATCGCTTGAGCCCGAGAGGGCGAGGCTGCAGTGAGCTGTGATCACACTACTACACTACAGCCTGGGCAAGAGAGCAAGATTCTGTCTCAAAAGAGAGAAGAGAAGAACAAGAAAACAACGATCCTAGATCACACAGACCCCCTTGATGGTTTCCAGAAGTTGGACTGGCCAAAGAGGCCAGGCCACTTTGATCACTGGTGATCTCACCTCCTGCAAACTTTTCTGCTAAGCTATAGGTTTAAACAGTAACCTGCCAATTTTTTCCCAGCTTTCTTTCCATAGGAACTGGCAGTCACAAACACTACTGTAAAACCTAAGACTGGTCCTTGAGATATTTTTCAGACTTTGCTTACAAGTGGACCACCTGACACCAACTGGACCAGTGTTCCATGAACTCAACCATGGAACTGACTTGGTCTTGTGACTCCCCAATTTCCCAGCAACATCCCAGACCAGTCACCAGCACCCATCCCGTAGCCCCCTGCCTACCAAATCATGTTTAAAACCCTAGCTTCTGAAGTCTTGCAGTGATTCCGAGAAACATTTCCCAACCTCCTTACTCAACTGCCTTGCAAAAATTAAACTCTTTCTCCTTTACATTATCTGCTGTCTCAGTGTTCAGCTCTATTTGGATAGCAGACAAGAGCCCAGTCAGGTGGTAATACTGTTTTACAGCATTTTTTGGATACATAATATTTGCACATGTTTATGGGGTACATGTGATATTCTGTTACATGTACAGAGTATGAAATGATCAAGTCAGGGTATTTAGGGTATCCATCACCTTGAGTATTTATCATTTCTATGTGTTGGGAACATTTCAAGTCCTTTCTTCTAGCTATTTCAAAATGTTAACTGTAGTCACCCTACTCTGCTATCAAACCTTGGAACTTATTCCATCTAACTGTATGTTTGGACCCATTAACCTACCTCTCTTTACCTCCCCTCCCATTCTTCCCAGCCTCTGCTATCATTCTACTTATCTCCATGAAATCAATGTGTTTCACTTTCACATGTGAGTAAGAACATGAGACACCTGTCTTTCTGTGCCTGATTTCCCTTAACATAATGACCTCCAGTTCCATTCAAGTTGCTGCAAATGACATGATAAACATGGGAGTACAGGTATTCCTTTGATATACTGATTTCTTTTCCTTTAGATAGATACCCAGTAGTGGAACTGCTGGATCATATGGTAGCTCTGTTTTTAGTTTTCTGAGAAATTTCCAAAGTGCTTTCCATAGTGCCTGTCCTAATTATAACATTCCCACCAACAGTCTGTAACAGTTGCTTTTTCTTCACACTCTAACCAGTAGTATATTTTTTGTCTTTTTAACAATAGCCATTCTGACTGGGGTAAGATACCTCACTGTGGTTTTGACTTACATTTCCTTGATGATTAGTGATGTTGCACATTTTTTCACATACCCTTTGGCCATTTGTATGTCTTCTTTTGAGAAACGTCTATTCATGTCCTTTGCCCACTTTTTAATGGAATTGTTTTTCTTACTGTTGGCTTCCTTGCATATTCTGAATATTAGTCCCTTGCTGGATGAATCTTTTGCAAACACTGTCCTATTCAATATGTTGTCTCTTCATTCTGTTGTTTCCTTTACTGTGCAGAGGCCTTTTGGTTTAACATAGTACCCTATGTCTATTTCTGTTTTTGCTGCCTGTGCTTTTGAGGTCTTAGCCATAAAATCTTTGTTAGATCGACGTCCTGAAGTGTTTCCCCTACATTTCCTTCTAGCAATTTTATAATTTCAGGTCTTAAGTCTTTAATCCATCTTGAGTTAAATTTGCATATGGTGAGACCAGGGTCAGATTTCATTCTTGTGCATGTGGATATCCAATTTTCCCTGCATTGCTTATTGAAGAGTATCCTTTTCTCAATGTACATTCTTGGTGCTTTTGTAAAAAATAAGTTGGCTGCAAATATGTGGATTTATTTCTACATTATCTATTTTGTTCCATTGGTCTATGTGTCTCTTTCTATACCAATACCATGCTATTGTGGTTACTACTGCCTTATAATAGATTTTGAAGACAGGTAGTGTGATGCTTCTAGCTCTGTTCCATTTGCTCAGGACTACTTTGGGTATTTGGGCTCCTTGCTGATTCTGTGGAAATTTTAGGATTGTTTTCTTTTATTTCTGTGAAAAATGACTGGTACTTTAATAGGGATTGCACCGAATCTGCAGATTACTTTGAGCAATATGGTCATTTTAATGATGTTAATTCTTCTGATCCACGAGCATGGGATGTCTTTCCATTTGTTTTTGTGCTCTTCAATTTCTTTCATCAGTGTTTTGAAATCTTTTTTATTTTTTAAAAATAT
>NW_012117688.1:905983-943767 GCF_000951035.1 Colobus angolensis palliatus | reverse complement strand
ATCCCGGCTCACTGCAAGCTCCGCCTCCTGGGTTCACGCCATTCTCCTGCCTCAGCCTCCCAAGTAGCTGGGACTACAGGTGCCTGCCACCACACTCAGCTAATTGTTTGTATTTTTTTTTTCAGTTGAGACTGGGTTTCACCGTGTTAGCCAGGATGGTCTTGATCTCCTGACCTCGTGATTCGCCCACCTCGGCCTCCCAAAGTGCTGGGATTACAGGCGTGAGTCACCGTGCCCGGCCTGAAATCTTATTTTTTTAATGACATACTTGAATTTGAAAACATATCCAATTAACTTGTACTTTATTTTGAAGCTGTGACTGGAAAGTTGTTTTAAAGTCTGTCTTTAAACTTATAAACATTATGTCAAATTGCTCCTAAGAGAGGATCAGTAGAGATTTAGTTCTTATAGTATTTCCTCAACTATATTTTGCAAATCAGATTTTCAAAACAAGAGTTTAACTTGTTATCAATTCTTCATATTTACATACTTAAACCTCAGGTAGAAGTTACAAGCTATCAGTGACATCTGCAATGTAGATGGGAAAGGTGAATGCAAGGAATAACACATATTCCATATTAATAGTAAAAATAGCTATTTCTGTTCTCCCTCAGCTACCAAAAACTGTCTTAAGTCTCCAGATTTAAAACCGCTGGGTTCATTCACTCATTCAGCCATTTATTTTTGTGAGTATCTCTTAGGCAGTCATGTGCTGTGCTAATCCTATTGACTCTCCCCTCTCCTTTGTCCTTCAAACCCCATTAGTGGCCAAGTCCCATTAATCTGGGCATGTTCCACTTCTTCCTCTTTCCAAATTTCTTAAGTATAGGTCAAGTCCTCATTAACCACTGAATATGCACCAAATGGAAGATTACGCAGTCATTAAAACCCCTTGTAAAAAGTATACAACATGAAGAAAATCATTCAAGTAAAAAGAACAGAAAACTGTACAAAATATTGTATAATCACGTTCATGTAAAAAAAGAATTTGGCATGGAAAAAGATGAAGAAAATAACACTAAGAGGATCTCTGGTGGAGAGGTACTTTGCTTTTATGTTTCTGCATTTTGCAAATTTCCTATAATAAGCAGTTACTATTCTAGAAGAAAACAGAAATGAAAAACTTACTATTAAACTTACTATTTTAGTTAGATAACAAATTATTCCCGAGGTTCAGAACTGCGTATCAGAAATAACCAAAATAAACACTCAAGCATGCAGCTAATTCTTTAACCTAATTCTTTAAAAACTAAAAGGTGCTTACCCATGCCTCTTACTGCATTTCCACATGCCTAGAAAACCTCTCCTCTTCAATGTTCCAGTGAGACTCTCATGTCAGCTTTCATAAAATAAGTTGTTCTTACCATCTAGTCCACATTATTTTTAAAACTTCAGGCCGGGCGCGGTGGCTCAAGCCTGTAATCCCAGCACTTTGGGAGGCCGAGACGGGTGGATCACGAGGTCAGGAGATCGAGACCATCCTGGCTAACACGGTGAAACCCCGTCTCTACTAAAAAAATACAAAAAACTAGCCGGACGAGGTGGCGGGCGCCTGTAGTCCCAGCTACTCGGGAGGCTGAGGCCGGAGAATGGCGTGAACCTGGGAGGCGGAGCTTGCAGTGAGCTGAGATCCGGCCATTGCACTCCAGCCTGGGTGACAGAGCGAGACTCCATCTCAAAAAAAAAAAAAAAAAAAAAAACTTCAGTGATTTGCTTTCTCCTAAACTCTAATTCTCATTTTTCCTTCAAGAGTCCTAGATTTGCCTTTTCCTATTACCACTGGTATCCACTGGTACCTGCAATCCTCTTTTCTCTAGGAATCTACCCTTAATTCTAGTACAAAACTAATCTTTAAACACTGCTTTCATAAAATCACTTGTCTTTCAAAATGTGCAAGAGCTTCCACTTGACTCAAATCTAAGCCTATTGTTGAACCACAAATCTCCACTCGACCTTACATCTTATTTCTTCAAACCAGGCAGAACTACACCGTTCCTTAGATTTAAACCATGCCTACTCTGTTTTCATTGTACTCTTCCCAATTTTCCACGTAAAATGTCCTTCTTCTAGCCCGTGTTAATCTAAAGGCCAAGCTCAAGGCCCAGTCCAAGTCCTACCTCTTCCATGAATCATCTCTTAAAGTATTCCAGCCCATACTGATCTCTCTTCTGATTCCCTGTTGCACTTACAGTTAGTATCACAAAGTATAACAATTGTTCTGTGACCATTGTGTATAAATTGGTTTTGTTTCTCCAAATAAGGTACCAGACAAATAAGGTACCAGAAAGCAGAGACCAACAGACCCAAGGAAAACGCTAGACACATAAACAGTTAATACTAAATGAATAAATTTTTTCTACAGTCAAAATACTAATGCTCCAAACCATTTTTAAGTCGCCTTATTTGAAGTTATGTGAGCCAAAAAGCAAATCTGTCTCACATTTTATGTTTATCCTGCCAAAATTTAAAGTCTATAACTCGGTAGAAAAAAACAATCGGACAAAAATGTTTAATTTTCATCTCGCTTCATTTTATCTAGTAAAACCAGGACTTTAGGAATAAAGTAGAACTGTACATTGCTCCAATCTCTTCTGCTCCTTTCAGAAGTATTTCCAAGTCAGGAGATACAGAAAGCACCTTCTTTTCCTAAATTAAATGGTAATATTTTTTGTCTGTTACAAAAAGAATAAAGACATGCTCAACACACAATTAACCATATGACAAGTCTTTTTGATCAACTCAGGAAATAATTCTTGAACTACTTTTTGTTCAGAGAAAAAGTGCAGGATCTAGTGAAGTAATGTGGTTGCTCAGGGTATCACTGAGCATGCCCAGTTGTTCCTATTCTGCTTTCCTTTCCCAAGTTTGTCAAGTGTCTCTGAAGACTTACCCTTCCCATTATTCTACCAAACCTAAACCTAAATTCAGACCAACTGGAGACATTAAATTCCCTAGGTTTTCAAGGGTCACACACAGCATTAAGAGTCTAGACAGCCTTGAGATAAGTACCAGGTTTATATAACATGAGTTAATAAAATAAATGGACACAGGCCTCTTCCATTCAGTGTAGATTAACAACTATTTGCACACAGGCTTAAGCAGGACTAGCAAAGTGGAAAAAATTTCGCTAGTAGTATTTGTTCGCGTCCCAAGAAAATCTAGAAAAGAACATCTTTTTAATTGACATGTCAATAAACTACTATATTATTTATAATGTTAAGCTACCTGAAGCATGCCTCCCCTGATTCTGTGGCATTCTTTGGAAGAGATCATGGTTGTATTCATAATATCTGTAGTCTTCATGTGCACGATCTCCAAGTGGCCGCTTTCTCTGACCATCAAAAAAATTGTCTGAATAATAATATCGGGAACCAGAGTCTCCATTTTCAACAGCAAAACTAACTTCCGTTACAAATGACTGAGAAGAACCATACTCTCTAGGGACATCTGCTAGACTTCTGGCAAGATAAGAAGGTGCAGATAATCTGTTACTTTCTCTTCTCATTATTTCATGAGGTGTTCTCTGAATTGGAGTTCTAAGGAAACTCTGGTTTCTTGAAACTACTCCATCTCCAGAAGTTGAAAAGGCATTAGGGCTTGAATCTGGAAGACAGATATCAGTTCGTCTTGGAATTGTTGGACCATGCCGGATGAATGAAGGCATAAGATCTATAATAAAACAAAGGATAAAATTACCCTTTCATCAGTAAGTAACAAAAGTTTTCGAAAGTTGTTCATTTATATCTACCACCCCAAAATCAAATGTCAGTCAACTTAAGAAAACACAATTTTAAATTTTGGTTTAGGATGGTATTTGGGCATTCTAAATTGAAGAAGATTAATATTTTCCCAATCAAATTAATTTATATAACTTGCATTAATGTGCTATGTGTAAAAGCTCAGCTAGAATGAAATGTATTCTGCATACTACCATATATAATATGATAAAACGCCAATAATCTTATCTGTGAACTACACATTAATGGCATGGTCATGAATTAATGTATAATAGGAAACAATCTAACAAACTGATAGTTTCTAGTTAATTAAGCTAGTAGTTTATTTTGTTGTTCTCACTTCATATAAATCATACTGCTATAAAGACACATGCACACGTATGTTTATTGCGGCACTATTCACAATAGCAAAGACTTGGAACCAACCCAAATGTCCATCAATGATAGACTGGATTAAGAAAATGTGGCACATATACACCATGGAATACTACGCAGCCATAAAAAAGGATGAGTTTGCGTCCTTTGTAGGGACATGGATGCAGCTGGAAACCATCATTCTTAGCAAACTATCACAAGAACAGAAAACCAAACACCGCATGTTCTCACTCACAGGTGGGAACTGAACAATGAGATCACTTGGACTCGGAAAGGGGAACATCACACACCGGGAACATCACACACCGGGGCCTATCATGGGGAGGGGGAAGGGGGAGGGATTGCATTGGGAGTTATACCTGATATAAATGATGAATTGATGGGTGCTGACGAGTTGATGGGTGCAGCACACCAACACAGAACAAGTATACATATGTAACAAACCTGCACGTTATGCACATGTACCCTAGAACTTAAAGTATAATAATAATAAAAAAAAGAAACTGCCAAAAATCCTTCTTGAAGCAAACACAATTTCAAAAATAAAATAGAACTTAATGCTACTCCCAAGTATGTAAAAGTGGATTCCTTTAAAGATTAAAAAATTAGTAGCTCTTTCTTCTCTTGGAATTACCTAGCACTAGCATAGCAATCAAAAGCTAGAAAGCCAAAAATTTAGGTATGAAAATTGAAAATAAAAAGCTCTCATTTCAAAGAGGCACACAAATGTTGAATTGGTTCAAAAAAACCAAGTCTTAAACTACGTAATTATAATTCAAAATAGTAGATAATATAACAATGGCTTTTAGGATACTGTACTTTTAAACACGAAACTTGAAAACAGCTTAAGACATTCCTAGTTAGAAAGCAAATACCTTTAAAACAAGAAAAAACCTGAATATGGAGACCCTCTTATTATTCATTAAGTAAACAATATTGGAGACACTCATATTAATAAGCTTCAGAAACTAACACTGGACAGAAACAAATATCCGAATAAATAAGGTTCAACACTTGATATAACGACAACAAAACAAAGTATATCAAAAGTGATTTGCTTAATTGTGACAAACATGAACAAAACTGCATGTTCTGCACATGTACCCCAGAACTGAAAGTATAATAAAAAAAAGTGTGACAAACATGATTCACGATTTCAAGTAATGTCTGATAAACTTTATTTGTAGCAAACAGCAAGCTATCACTTAAAAACAGCCAAAAACCTAACGGCATGTGTAACTGAAAACCAAGTTAAAGAAAAAAAAAACCTTAAAAATCAAGTTTCGAGTTACTGACATGCTCAACTGACATATATTTTGTTGAAAGTATTGCAAGTACTACTATAAATCTGGAAGGCTGACAATGTGGTTATAATGGAGAACATGCTCTCCCATCTGTGTGATCTTGGGCAAATACTAGAAACCTAGCATTCCCAATTACAATATGAGGTAATACTTAAGTCACAAGGTTACTACCAGCTTCCAAGAAGGAAACTTACGCAAAGGGCCCGGGGCGCAGTATGAGCACCAAAATACCAGCTCCATGCCTCACAAATGTCCTGAACACACAAGAATTAAAAATCCAAGAGATTCAACTCAAAAATCAAATACTTAAATTAAGAAGAAAAGTAGCGGGGAATTGGAGGTGGGGGTTGGGGGTGGGATATACCCTATCAAAAAAAAAAAAACTTTTCCGAGGGTGGGGCGGGGGGCGGTGGAATTTCTCTAACACGATAGAAATCATTTTGAGTTGCCTTTTTGGAATCTCACGAATATAGCCAAATACAAAGGCTTTTGGCTCTCTGCTCTGGGATGTAAGAGTGATGAGGCTTTGGGTGGCAGCCAGAAAAACTACGGTGTGCTTTTCACCTTCTCAAGTCTGCATCCGGCAGCAGGACTAAGGAATTCTGCCCCAGAGTTTGCACAACTTGCAGCACGGTCGAGAGACACCCACAATATTTGCAAACATGAGGCACATCTCGACGCATCCAGAAGAGTAAAAAGTGTCTCTTACTCCTACATCATTAGGTTATAAGCAATTTAAGTGTTTTCTAGTCTCTCTTTCAGTACTCAAAACCAACAACTCTCTGCCAGGCGAGGCGAGGAAGTCTGTTATTTTTAGGGGGTGCTCTTGGCGGGGTTAGGCGCGGGGGGACTAACCCAAGTTTCTTAGTCTTATGGGCTTTCAATCAACGAATACCACTTTAGGCACAAGAAAATCTCAAAACCAGTATTTCACAGCGACCAGCGACGAAGGAGAAGCCCTGGGGACCCGCCGGCGCCCCCGCCCAGGTCCCTGCAGCTCCCGGCCGCCTGGGCCAGGTGTGGGCGCGCCCCGCCTAACACTCACTCCGAAGCAGAGGCGACGTCTCCTTCTTCACGTACTTCCCCTGCACCTCGGCCGGCTTGGACACTTCGTTTTTGGTTTTCTTTCGGGACAGCATCCTTCTCGACGAGGCCCGAGGCCGCACTGAGCTGCCTCCCTAGGGCTCCGCGCCGGGCGCCGGCCGTCTCCGCCGCCACCTCCGCCGGCGCCGCCGCCTCCTTCCCTCCCGAGCCGCCGCCTCCGCCGCCGCCTGTCCGGAGCCCGGGGTTGCCTGCAGGGACTGCCGCATGTTCAGGGCGCTAAGCGCGCCGGCCGCCGCTCAGTCGCTGGTCAGTTCCTTCCCGGAAGTCGGCCCGCTCTGCGACGCTGCTCGGGGACGCCGTGAGAAAAGCCCAGCGACGCCGGGCCAGGGCCATGGTTCGCCGCGGCCCGCCGGGCAACCGCTACCACTACCGCCGCCGCCGCCTACATCCCGTAAACTTTCCCCGCGGCCGCTGGGAATTCTGGGAAGCTCGACGCAGCACGGGTCGCCGCTGCCCCTCCCCCACCACAGCTCTGGGCGCTGCTCCGGGGCGGGATTCGGGTGCCGGTGCTCTCGGCTAACGGGCCGGTCCCACCGAACCGCGGCCGTCCTCCTCGCTCATCCTCAGCGAGAAGCAGGTCCTGCCGACTAAGAAGATGAAGGACGAAGCTTCCCCTCGCTGAGAGCGGGAGCTCGTCGCATGCGCAAGTCGTGAAGCTACTCTCCACAACAGTTTTTTTTGTTGTTGTTTTCGTATCCTCCCGGGATTTCTAACGGAGGCGGTGACTCTCTTCCCCCAAAACGTTTTTCCGTGTTTGAGGGTGTTCTTCCTAGTGTTTCCAAGGCCGGTGAATTCAGTTTCGTAAAAAATGTGGCATGCTAACCATGACCCCTAGGCTAGTGCTATGTCATATCATCTGTTCTGCTGGAAACCTTCATGCTGGTTAACTAGAAATAAGTTGATCCTCTATTGAGTATCAGGGAGTGCGTTTTTCTAATAACAGGAACAAACGAAAGAATGCAAGATGGAATTTCCAGTACCTCTTTTTAAGATACATTTGGTGTTAGCATATTACAATTATTTTATTGCATCATTATCATTAGTATGATTAATAGCCAAGTATTTCCTCCTGACGTTATGTGTTACGATCTTAGAATTTTGAGGACTTTGACCACTGCAAGTCGGGAGCAGGAATTTTCTATCTAAAATAATAGACTCTACTTCCTTCTATATAACTTAGCAAGACTGCCAAATGTACAGGATAACATTTGGAAAATAAGATTGGATTCATCCCCTAGTGACCAAATTCAGGCTTTAATAATGAGGAATGCTTTCCCTGAGATCTAAAACATCTCACAAGAGATCTAAGACATGTCACAACAAAAGACATGGAATTTTTTTACCACATAAGATTAAAAAGATGGTCAAATTTTGTTTTACCATGAGCAAACAAATGAGACATTTAATCTAGGGTCTGTCTCCATACGTTCCCTTGGTGCAGATCTCCCACAATTCATTCATTTAGCAATAAATACTCATCACCCACTGTGCTAGGCACTGTGCTAGGTGTTTGTGATATAGCGATAAGCAAAACAGACAAAAATCCCTACTGTCATGGGAAAGAAAAAAATGACGAAAAATAAGCAAAACATACTATGTTAGATAGTGGTAAGTGATGAAATGAAAATAAGAGAGCACTCGCAATTTTAGAGAGGGCGATAGAGGGACCAGAGAAGGCTCAGGAGAAGGTGACATTGGACTTAAGTGACAGAATGAGGAAACTGGCCATGCAGCTATCTGGAGGAACAGTATTCCAGGCAGAAAGAACAGCAAGTGCAAAGTCACTGCAAGTGGCCATGTTCCTAGCAGATTGGAGGAACAGTAAGAGGGTTTACTACTGGAAAAGAGGGGGAGACGCATGGGGAATGCAGTTAGAGAGTAACAATAGCCACCCCACCTTGGGCTTTGTAGGCCATTGTAAGGAGTGTTACTTTGAGCAGAAGAGTGACATGATCTGAGTTAATGTTTTCATAGGACTGCTTTGGGTGCTGGGTGGAGAGTAGACAATGGAGATAAGGGCAAAAGCAGGGAGATCAGTCAGAAGTTATTGCTGGCTTGGACCCAGGTAATAATAGGTGGAGATAAGTGGACGCATTTTAGACATATTTTAAAGAAAGCCCGCCAAATTTGCTGACATTGAATACGGAGTGTGAGACTATCAATCACTCCCATGGGTATGAAAATCTTAAGAAACAGAATTGGAACTCACTAGAGGCAGAGTGTACTCTGAGAGAAACATTAGAAAAATAGTTACTTGTTCCTGTGGTTCAGAAATAAGGACAAGTCCTAAAGCATTGATAGTGTGCAGGGAGAAGAAAGAGTGATGAAACTTAAGTGAAAACACAATGGGGTTTTGTTGCACATCAGAGTGTGAAGGTGGGAGCTGAAGGGGGAAGGGGGAGCCAAAGAAGTGCCAGGTTTCTGCCCAAGGCTTACCCCAGAGAAGGACAAAAGGATATTAGTACCTTGTTAATAAAGGCAACTCTTGTCACTGGGAGTTTTCCCAGAGCCTGAAATATGGGACACCTTTCACGTGTGGAGTAAAGAATCCTAGAATTTTATAGTTGAAAAAGAATTCTGAGATTACCTGGGCTCACCTCATCAACATCAAAAAGGGAAGAGAAAAATTAAGTGTTTTGCCTCAGATTACATTCCTGGTTAATGACAGAATAACATCAGAACTGGAGTTTTCGATTTCCTTTTTTTTTTTTTCCTGAGGTAGAGTCTCGCTCTATCCCCCAGGCAGGAGTGCAGTGGCACTACCTCAGCTCACTGCAACCGCTGCCTCTCAGGTTCAAGCGATCCTCTCACCTCGGCCTCCTGAGTAGCTGGGATTACAGGCGCCCGCCACCACACCCAACTACTTTTTGTATATTTAGTAGAGACCGGATTTCATCATGTTGGCCAGGCTGGTCCCGAACTCCTGGCCTCAAGTGATCCGCCCGCCTCGGCCTCCCAAAATGCTGCAGTTATAGGCGTGAGCCACTATGCCAGCCTCAATTTCCATTTGGGGCTCTTTTCTGCTACAGAACATTCAGAATCCCACTAATGTGAGTCCAGACTGTTTCTAACACAGTTGTTTGGAAAGCCATCTATGTTCCTTACAAAGTACTCCCTTGTACAATGCTATTTCATTTCTTTGAATTATAGCAGAGAGAAAGCCTTAATTAGGTGCTCTATTTAAGACACCTAATTGCCTTTTTATCAAAGAGGGTACATTCCAGAATCAACAGTCTGCAGGCAGCATTAGCTATAGCAATGCACAACAAATACGTGAACTTTGAATTTGAATCCTTAAATCTAAAAGCTTTGAATTAACATCTGTTTTCTAGAAATTCCTTGACTTCTGAGAATTTTTATTAAGGAATTCAGATTTGCTATAGTTCAACAGAGCTGTAATTCTCCAGACATTGCCTTCAATAATGCTAATACTGCATTCCATAGTAGAGATTTTTTTTCCCCTTACAGTTACATTCTCAGTGGAGAAAACTGGCAATTAGGAAGCTTCTCGTGTTTTAACAACTTTTTTTAAAAATTAATTTAGCATCAACATTTATTTTAGTGGAGCCTGTGGGGTATGACCCTGGGCTCACCTCATAGCATTCTGAGTTCTTGGTTGTCTCATCTGAAAATGAAGAAAGTGAACCATTTGATTTCTTTTTTTTTTTTTTTTTTTTTTTTGAGACGGAGTCTCGCTCTGTCGCCCAGGCTGGAGTGCAGTGGTGCGATCTCAGCTCACTGCAAACTCTACCTCCTGGGTTCACACTATTCTCCTGCTTCAGCCTCCTGAGTAGCTGGGACTACAGGTGCCCACTGCCACGCCTGGCTAATTTTCTGTGTTTTCAGTGGAGACAGGGTTTCACCTTGTTAGCCAGGATGGTCTCAATCTCCTCCTGACCTCATGATCTGCCTGCCTTGGCCTCCCAAAGTGCTGGGATTATCGGCATGAGCCACTGCACCCAGCTGAACCATTTGATTTCTGAAGTGTCTTTCAGTCCTGGAGTTTTCCACCATGTAGGCAGAAGGGAATATGCAAAAATAAAAACTTACCTTCATAGGATAAGAGAAATGTTGGTGATTTTCTTTCTTTAAAAAGTTTTTTATTCAACTATTAAAATATTAAATTATCAGCATTATATAAAATCATCATTAGTATAAAAATAAAATTTCATGCCAGATTGTTACTTTCAAAGACAGCTAAGGGCTTTATGCTATGTTGATGTCCTCTTGTTAGAAGCATGTAAATTTTTTTTTTTTTTTTTTGAGACGGAGTCTCGTTCTGTCGCCCAGACTGGAGTGCAGTGGCCGGATCTTAGCTCACTGCAAGCTCCGCCTCCCGGGTTTAGGCCATTCTCCTGCCTCAGCCTCCTGAGTAGCTGGGACTACAGGCGCCCGCCACCTCGCCTGGCTAGTTTTTTGTATTTTTTAGTAGATACGGGGTTTCACTGTGTTAGCCAGGATAGTCTTGATCTCCTGATCTTGTGATCCGCCCATCTCGGCCTCCCAAAGTGCTGGGATTACAGGCTTGAGCCACCGTACCTGGCTAGAAGCATGTAAATTTTTAAAGGGTGAACTATTCAGTGAAAGATTATCCAAGAAAGACAACCAAAATGGAAATAAGGCCTACATATGGAGCCTCAAAAAAAAAAAAGGTAAAAAGAAGAGGAACTTCTAGTCTACTCTCCAACTCACTCTTCTTGTTCACGTAACAAGATAAACTTAATCTGTCTCAGGAAGAAGTAATAATTATGCCAGTTATAGTTCTTCAAGTCTCTAAAATTTCGCTATTAAAATACGGGAGGGGGCTGGGCACGATGTCTCACATCTATAATCCCAGCACTTTGGGAGGCCGAGGCGGGTGGATCACCTGAGGTCAGGAGTTTGAGACCAGCCTGGCCAACATGGTGAAACCCCGTCTCTACTAAAAATACAAAAATTAGCAGAACGTGGTGATGTGCGCCTGTAATCCCAGCTACTCTGGAGGCTGAGCTGAGGCAGGAGATCCGTTTGAACTAGGGAGGCAGAGGTTGCAGTGAGCCAAGATTGCACCACTGTACTCTAGCCTGAGCAACAGAGACTCTGTCTCAAAAAAAGAAAAAAAAAAAGGAGGGTAAATTCCCAAGTGTCCATTAGGCAGAAACTTTGCTTGTTTCCTATGAAGGATAAGGATGTGTAATGTCTACACAGCTCTGAAGATATTATATAACTGCTTAATATTAGCAACTTAGTTGGGTTTCTAAACTCCTGTTATGTAAGATGAATCATCTCCCCAGTAACATAAAGAATTAGTAACACAATTCTAATCAAAAGGAGTCAAGCTGGGAGATTCGGTGTCTCTGAGCTTAGCTTTTGTTCTTATGTACTGTGATTACTTAGACTTAGAGGATCTCTGAAACCTTGATAGAAAGCCAAAATGAGTCTTTTATTCTTGGCAACACTGGGGACTTCTGTTGTCTGTCCTTCTGGTTCTTTCTGTATCTTGACTTCTCTGACCCTAGAAACTTTTATCTTCCTTCCAGAATTGGGCCGTTATCTTTAGCCACTTTCAACTTTATTTTTAAACTATTCTTTGCAATTATCAGTTTTTACTTGGCTTCATGATATTGTGAAATATATATTTGGTCTTCATCTCTGTTTCCTGACATAGAATTTTTAAACCTTGTAATCTCCAGAAGAGTGTCTTCTGTATGCTAATGAGATGACTGGTGGCTGGATAGCTTCAGAATAAGGGCTGGTCAACCGAGAAAGACCAAGGTAGAATTAAAGGGTGGGGACTTCCAGCCCCACCAGTAACCTTCTGGGACGGGAGAGGAGCTGAAGGTTAAGTTACCCGTGAGGTACTAAGTCATTTCTACATAACCGAGCTTCCATAAAACCACAAAGGACTGAGTTTTGAGAGTTTCTGGATGACTAAACACACTGAGGTTCCTGGAGGCCGCCATTCCTATGGAGGGCATGGAAGCCCTCCTTTATTCTGTTATTTTTACTAACCAGGTAAACACAGTGTTTCCCTGAGCTCTGTGAGCTGCTCTAATAAATTAATAAAACCCAAGAAGGGAGTTGTGGGAACCCCAACTTACAGCTGATGGGTTAGAAACACAGGTCACAGTGTGGGGCTTGCGATTGGCATCTGAAGTGGGCAATCTTGTGGGACTAAGCCCTCAACTTATGGGATCCTATGATGTAGATTGTGTTAAAATTGAATTTAAAGGACACCTGGCTGGTGTCCACTGTAGAATTGATTGCTTGGTGTGCGAAGAAACATCCCCACACATCAGGTGTCAGAAATTGTGTTGTGAGAGTACAAAAAAGCACTTTTGGTTGTTTTCCTATAACAGGCTAAAGTAAAAACTTTTTTTGTTTTTAACTCAGTAAAAAGTGACTAAGGCTGTCATTATGGGTGTCTACTCCATCCGTTCCACACAACATAGGAGCCAGGCAATACTGCACCCCCTAAATAACCTGTACCACAATTTCTCATGTGCTGTGGCCACATCGTGCTGATGCACAGGCCCTCTGCAAAGATGATCTCCAAGAGACCCAAATGGAAATCGATACAAAACACATCCTTCTGTCTTCAGCAGCCGTTGAGGATTTCACTCGCCTTCTTTTTTTTTTTTTTTTTTTGAGATGGGGGTCTTGCTCTGTCACCCAGGCTGGAGTGCAGTGGCGCGATCTTGACTCACTGCAACCTCTGCTTCCCAGGTTCAAGTGATTCTCCTGCCTCAGCCTCCCGAGTAGCCGGGATTACAGGCGCCCACCACCACACCTGGCTAAATTTCTGTATTTTTAGTAAAGACAGGGTTTCACCATGTTGGCCAGGCTGGTCTCAAACTCCTGACCTCAGGGATCCACCCCCCTCAGCCTCCCAAAGTGCTGGGATTACAGGCGTGAGCCACTAGGCCTGGCTTTTTATTTATTTATTTAAGAGGTAGGTATCTCACTATGATGGCTTTGAACTCCTGGGCTTAAGTGATCCTCCTACCTCAGCCTCCCAATAGTTGGGACTACAGGCACAAGCTACTGTACCCAGCTTTCGCTAACCTTTTAACATGACCATCTCTTATTCCAGCCTGCCGCCTGTTCTCTTTTCTCAATCTTTCTTCTCCCTGCCAAAACTGCTCTACTTCCATTTCATGTCTTGTAGGAAATTTCTCTGTATCGTCTCTGCCCTATCTTGTGGGCTGCTTTGTTGAAGGGTCTAATGACCCTTTTTTCGGGGGCAGTAAATTTAATCTTAGGGTGCAAAGCAAACATGATTTATGAGAAAGGAGGGAGTGAAAAACACATCTGTTTGAAATAGTTTCAAGGAAGAAGTTTAAACAGAACTTCAGTAGAGCCAGAAGGTAAAAAATTAAGAAAAAAATGGAAATGTCCCATCCCGTGTGGAGACTGACCACATAAATATATCTCCTCTCCTTCCTGGAACCCCAGTTAACTGACAGTGAAAGAATATGAAGGGAATAAACTTATAATTATTACAAGAACACAAAATAGGCCATCAGATCAGTAGATGTGACATTAATAAATGTCTAGAAGATGAAGAGCGATAGGGTTGCAAGAGGTGGGGAGGAGATCAAGAGACAACGAAGCAGGATGAAGTATTTTAGTTCACAGCCTAAGATACTTACGGAAGCACATACCACCAGAGGCCGAGGCGAGGGTTGGGATCACATGCTCCTGGTTTAATTAAGGAAGATAGGAAACTAATGTGGAGCTGAGACGAAGCACTAATTGAAAGTTAGACGTCCACCCCCATAGAATTTCAGGTGTCATGCACCTATTTCCTTGAAAAGGAATCTTCAGATTCTGTTTTTGGATAAATTAAATGGCCCTATAATAAAGATGTTAGCATTCTGACCTTTGTATATCCTACAAACGAAAGAACTGAATCTCATAGAGCAATCTTCCAGGTAGTGGGCCCTGATCCCTCAAATAGCACTCACAAGTGTTTGCTTTTTTGTTTTGTTTTGTTTTTGTTTTTGTTTTTGAGACAGGGTTTTACTCTGTCACCCATGCTGGAGTGCAGTGGCACAATCACGGCTCACTGCAATCTCGACTTCAACTTCCGGGGCTCAATCCATCGTCCTACCTCAGCCTCCCAAATAGCTGGGACTACAGGTGCATGCCACCACACCTGGGTAATCTTTCCGTTTTTGTAGAGACCAGATTTCACCATGTTGCCCAGGCTGGTCCCAAACTGCTGGGCTCAAGCGATCCTCCCACTTCAACTTCCGAAAGTGCTGGGATTATTATAGGCATGGGCCACCACGCCTTTCTGTGTTTGCTTTTTTAATGTATCATTTAAAAATACAAGTATGCAATCAAGGATCACCAGAAATGTTAGGAAAACTTGCAACATGAGTGATAGCAATATAAACAAACAGAAAAATAAACTACAAATAAAACAGGTAATTCAGAGTATAGATGAGTAAGCAACAACACTTTTTACTATCAAAAAGGAAGATTTGCAAGAAGATATTGCACTCATAAAACAACAGGAAGCTATGAAAAAGAAATCAGAACAATAAAGAGCTCTTGGAAATTAAAGATAGGGGTTGCCAAAGTAAAATTTTCAGAACAAAGTTAGGAAGATAAAGTTGAGCAAATCTTCCAGAAAACAGAACAAAAAGACTGAGATGGGAAATTTCAGAGAACAGAAAAGAGAAATAGGCTTTATCCAAAAGGCCCAATATCCTGAAAAGGTGAGTTCCAGAAGGTTAACAGAGAAAATGGAGAGGTGTATGGCAGACTCACCTGACAACAATAACTTAAACTTACCCTAAGAATGACCCTATGCTCTCAGAAGAGTGTGTGTTTGAAATTCCAAGCTAAAGAATTTGGGAGTAGCCAACCAAGAGATTCATTCCTTATCTATGAGAAACATCTGAATCCCCAGCCCATCCCATGGAAGACAGGCCTTCCAGGGAGATTGAGGTCCTTTGTTCTGGGTTAAATGAAGGTTGCCAGGTGGAGATTGTTAGGAGGAGGGTGCTAAGTGAAAATGCAACATAAACTGCGTGCTTTTTACAAACGGCAGTAGTTCTCCTGTCCGGCCCACTGCCACTGGACTACCCTGTATATGAGTCCCCTCAATAAGTCCTATGTCTTGTTTGCTGGCTCCGGTTTCTTCTTTGGCCTCTCAAACATGGTGCCATTCCTACTGAAGTCAGTAGGGGTCTGGTGACAAGATGCCATCATCAAAAATGAATACAAGATATTTTTTCAGAGAGGGAGGAATTTCCCAATTGATAGGGTATCCCAAGTGCCCTTCGAAATAAATGAAAAAAGATCCATGTCTCAATGTGTTGTGAAATTTCAGAACATTAAGGATAAAAGGAAGACCCTGAAACGTTCCAGTGAAAAGATCTTAGCATTCTGACATTTGTATATCCTGCAAGCAAAAGACAGAACTATCAATTATGAAGGAATGAGAATCACACTAATGTCAGATTTTTCATCAGCAACAAGGATTTCTGTAAGACTATGGAGCAATGCCCTCAAACAAATAAGGGGAAATTAGTTTACAATTTTATATCCATCAAAATGGGTGAATCAAAATCCAAATGTCAATCAAAAATGAAAGAATAAAGACATTTTTGGAAATAAAGGGACTCAGAAAGTATACTTCTCTTATATCCTAGTAAGTTGCTTTAGAAGATAAGTTCTTAAAAAATGAGAGAATAAACTCACACAAAGGACAAAACAAAAACAGAAAAATAGGGATTCGAGAACTAGTGACTCTAACTCAGGAAAGTAATTTTAGTCTCAGTATCATGGTTGTATAGCAAGCCTGGAAGCCAATCAATCCAGAGTGAAATTGGACTTTAGAGGACTCGAAAAGGAAGCTACCTAGGAAGAGATGAGATTTAAGAAATCTGTGCAATTTAGAACAAATTACAAAGGTGATAAAGGCAGAAGATTCAGTGAAAAAAGAAAAGCAATGAGACATGAAAATTCAGGCAAATACAGCATTTTGGGCCCTTCTGAAAAGACCTACTTGAGAACAAAGAGATTAGATTTGATTTTGACAAACCAAGAGATTAGTAAAAATTTGAAACTCAGGATTGGAAAAGTAGCTGTAAGTGAACAGGTGGTAATCATTGAATACATTTAAACACAGAAAAGCCTAAACAATGGTGAGAAATAGGGTTTTTAAAGAAACCAGGCCAGGCACGGTGGCTCATGCCAGTAATCCCAGCACTTTGGGAAGCTGAGGCAGGAGGATTCCTTGAGCCCAGGAGTTTGAGGCCAGCCTGGCCAACATAATGAAAATTTCTGTCTCTACAAAAAAAAAAAAAAAAAAAGCAAAAATTAACCAAGTGTGGTGGAACATGCCTGTAGTCCCAGCTACTCAGGAGGCTGAGGTAGGAGTATCAATTGAGCCCAGGAGGTTGAGGCTGTGATGAGCTGTGATTGTGTCACTACGCTCCAGGCTGGGTGACAGAGTGAGCCCCTGTTTCAAAAATAGAAAATAAGGAAACCAGACTTTGTTGTGCATTTTCTCATGTTACTGTATCTTAAAAAAATTAAGTTTAAAGAGCTCAGTATCTTTAAAAACAACCAAAATTATACATTGAGTCAAGACAGGTCTAAACAGGACATTGAATATCAAGATCCTGTGCCTTTGGCTGGCAATGCTGTTTATTTCATGCTGATCAGAATTGAGGAACTAGAAATAACAATGTAGACAAAGAGCAGATTCAGTGGAGTGAGGAAATGGGAGGGGATGAACAGGAGGTTATGGTCAGTGGGGAATTTCAGAGTTTTAAATAGCTATCAGGTGTGACCAAATTAGCCAGTAGTTGGAGTAGAGATGGAAGAAATGAAATTGAGAAAGTTACAGAATGTAAAGGTCTCATGTTAGAAAACATGGAATATGGTAAAACAAACAACAAACTGAGCCATTGAAACAGAATGAAGGGACTGTCCTGCAAGTAGTAGAGAAGGAAGAGGAAAGGCAGCATAAATAAAAGGCATAAAAATAGATTTCTTTCTTATGATTCATGTATTACTCAGAGGCTTCTGAATTCCTAGAACTTGTATTGAGATTTCCAAATCAGTTAGTAATAATATTCAAATGTTGTATTTCATTGATGTGCTTTACTGTTAATTTCACAGTGCTATTAGAAGCCTAATATCTTCAGATAAATTGATGTTCAGAGCGTTCACAATAGTCTCCTGAGAATTTAGAGCATGGGTAGCCTTGCATGTTAGGGCCAAATGATCTCAGATGTAATTAGTTAATAGAACTGTGGGTGATCAGAAGTTAAGGATCTTGAGATGGAGAGAATGAGCTTGAAGTATCCAGGTGGTCCCAATGCCCAAAGTAATCACAAGAGTCCTTATAAAAGGGAGTCAGGAAACTAGTGACGGGAGGCTTGAGGATGGAAACAGGAGGTTGATGAGGTGAGCCAAGCGGGCAGTTAGCCTCTGGAGGCTGAAGAAGTCGGGGAAACAGATTCTGCCCTCAGAGCCCCCAGAGACAGCCACCCTGCCAACAACACCTGGGCTTTAGCCTCCTGAGACTGATTTTGTACTTCTCACTTCCAGAATCGTAAGTTAATGAATTGGTGTTGTTTTATGCCAGTAAGTGTGTGGTAATTTGTTACAGTAGCAATAGCAAACTGATACAAAAAGTTTGCAAATGGTTTTAGGGTTTTGATTGCCAAATTTTATCAACAGTGTATACATGCCTGTCTTTTTAAATTTTTAATTGGCACATACATATTATGGAGTATAGAGTGATATTTTGATGCATGTGTACAATGTGTAATGATCAAATCGGGGTAATTAGCATTATCTGTAACCTCAAATATTTATAATTGCTTTGTGGTGGGAGCATACAAAGTCCTCTCTTCTAGCTTATGAAAATATATAATAAATTACTATAGTCACCCTACGGTGTAATAGAACATTACAATTTATTTTTCCTAACTGTAGTTTTGTGTCCATTAACCAGCCTCTCCCTGTCTTCCCCTCTCCCCTACCCTTCCCACCTTCTAGTAATCACTATAGTTTTTTAGTGTCCACATATGAGTGAGAACATGCATTACTTATTTTTCTATGCCTAGCTTATTTCACTTGATATAATGTCCTCTAATTCCATCCATGTTGTTGTAAATGATATGATTTCATTCTTTTTATGGCCAAATAGTATTCCATTGTGTATGTATACCACATTTTCCTTAGCCATTCATCTGTTGGTGGACACTTATGTTGATGCCATATTTTGGCTATTGTGACTAGCACTGCAATAAACTTGGGGGTGCAGATATCTCTTTGATATACTGATTTCCTTTTCTTTGGATAAATACCCAGTAGTAAGATTGCTGGATCATATAACAGTTCTATATTTAGTTTTTGAGGAAACTCCATACTGTTTACCATAATGGCTATATTAATTTACATTCCCACCCACAGAGTGTAAGAGTTCCCTTTCCTCCACATCCTCACCAGCATTTGTCATGTTTGTTTTTGATAATAACCCTTCTAACTGGAGTAGTATGATATCTCATTGTGACTTTTATTTGCATTTCCCTGATGATTGAATGTCTCTTTAATCTTTACCTTTTTTTAATGGGTATGGTCTCATTTAAATAAATTGTTAACTTTTCTAGGGTATGAAACATGTCTGGTACTACTTTTTCTTATACAGGTATCCTGAACCTGATAGATCCACAAAAGCATTAACGATGTTGATAAATTTCAGTAGTGCTGATAAATTTCAAAAGAAACTTGACCTGAGTTTTTGAAAAGGAATTGCATGAGTTCTACTTTGAGTCTTCTGAGTTAGGTTGGGTATGATATTGCATGTTTTAGAGTTAAAAAAAAAAGTTCCTTCAACAGGATAGGATATCAAAAACCAAAGTTTTTGAAAGTAAGCTTAGCAGTGCCATTTTGTTACCAAAATGAGAGACACAATTTGAAAACAATAGGAAAGAAATAGAAATACACAATACAGATTAATATGTAGAAATTGAACATAGTCATGCTTAACCTTTTACAATTGTACGTTTTTCCTCTTTTTCCACTTTTGTTGTTCTAACACATTATCATATCTAAGAGTTTTTGCAGGTATCTTTAGTTTTTAAAAACATGATTATGTCATCAAAGAAGAATAAGTTGATTTCCTCTTTTCCAACTTGGATGCCTTTTATTTATTCTCTTTCCTGGTTGCTCTGGCTAGGATTTCCTGTACCATATTTAATAGGAGTGGTGAAAGTGGGCATCCTTGTTCCAGTTGTTAGAGGAAAGGCTTCCAGCTTTTCTTAGTTCAGTATGATTTTGGCTATGGGTAGTCATATATGACCTTTATTATGTTGAAATATGTTTTTTATACCTAGTTTGTTGAGAATTTTTATTAAGGTATGTGGAATTTTATCAAATGCTCTTTCTGCATCTATTAAGATGATCAGATAGTTGTTTCCTTTATTCTCTTGATGTGATGTACCATGTTTGATTTGTGTATGTTGAACCACACTTGCATTCCTGGGATAAATCGGATAAATCCTACTTGATCATAGTGTATTATCGTTTGATGTGCTGGGGTTTGGTTTGCTAGTATTTTGTTGAGGATCATTGAATCTATGTTCCTCAAGGATACTAGCCTACAGTTTTCTTTTTTGTTGTTGTATCGTTGTCTGTTTTTTTGTACTGGGGCAATGTTGGGCTTGTAAAATGAGTTGGGGAGAATTCCCTCTTCAATCTTTTAGAATAGTTTGAGAAGAATTAGTATTGGTTTTTTGTAAGTTTGGTAGAATTTGGTAGTGAAGACATCTGGTCCTAGACTTTTCTCTGTTGAGAGACTTTTTATTACTGTTCCAATCTTGGTTGGTTGTATGTGTCCAGGAATTCATTTCTTGTAGGTTTTCCAGTTTGTTGGTATATAGCTGTTCATCATAGTATCTGATCTTTTTCATATCTGTGGTTTTTTTTTTTTTTTTTTTTTGCTACAAGTGTGTTTAAGACAGTTGGCCGGGCACGGTGGCTCACACCTGTACTACCAGCACTTTGGGAGGCCAAGGTGGGCGGATCACGAGGTCAGGAGATCGAGACCATCCTGACCAACACGGTGAAAACCAGTCTCTACTAAAAAATACAAAAAAAAAAAAAAAAAAGCCAGGCTTGCCGGCAGGCACCTGTAGTCCCAGTTACTCAGGAGGCTGAGGCAGGAGAATGGTGTGAACCCAGGAGGTGGAGCTTGCAGTGAGCCAAGATTGTGCCACTGCACTCCATCCTGGACAACAGAGCAAGACTCCATCTCAAAAAAAAAGAGGAACAACATGACCCAACTTCAAATTGTATTACAGAGATACAGTAACTAAAATGGCATGGTACTAGCATAAAAACAAATACACAGATCAGTCAGGCATGGTGGCTTAGGCCTGTAATCTCCACACTTTGGGAGGTGGAGACGGGGAATCACAAGATCAGGAGATTGAGACCACCCTGGCTAACACAGTGAAATCCCATCTCTACTAAAAATACAAAAAGTTAGCTGGGTGTGGTGGCGGTCGCCTTGTTTGTTGTTATTATCAAAAGAAACATGACAAATGCTCATGAGGATGTGGAAGAAAGGGAACAGAACAAGACTCCATCTCAAAAAAAAAAAAAGCTTTATTCTAGTTTTAGGATGAAACTTGAAACAAATATTTGTTAGAAAGGATAAATTGTGCAATATTCACAGATGAGTGAATAACTTACAATAAGTAAACAGTATCTTAATGCAAACAATATGGATTAATCTTATAAGCATCATGTTACATAAAAGAAGCAATGCAAAATAATGCATTTCACAGTTGCTAACATGAAAAGTAAAGGAATTATAAAACTAGGCTAATTACTTTCATTTTTAAAAATCTATTTTTATTTTTGTGGGCACATAGATATATTTATGGGATACATAAGATGTTTTGATACAGGCATGCAATGTGAAATAAGTATATCATGGAGAATGGGGTATCTATCCCCTCAAGCATTTATCTTTTGAGCAATCCAACTACACTCTTTAAGTTTTCTTAAAATGTACAATTAAGTTGTTATTGGCTATAGTCACCCCATTGTGCTATCACATAGTAGGTCTTATTCATTCTTTCAATGTTTTTGTACCTATTAACCATCCCTACCTTCCCCCAACCCCCACTTCCCTCCTAGCCTCTGGTAACCATCCTTCTCCTCTCTATCTCCATAAGTTCAATTGTTTTGATTGTTGGATCCCACAAATAAGTGAGTATATGCAATGTTTGTCTTTCTGTGCCTGGTTTATTTCACTCAACATAATGATTTCCAGTTCCATCCAGGTTGTGGCAAATGACAGGGTCTCATTCTTTTTAAGATGTATATATTATGTATATGTACTACATTTTCTTTATCTGTCTGTTGATGGACACTGAGGTTACTCAACAGTGCTGTAACAAACATGGGAGTGCAGATATCTATTTGATATACTGATCTCCTTTCTTTTGGGTATATATCAAAGAGTAAGATTGCTGGATCGTATGGCAGGTATATTATTAGTTTTTTGAGGAACCTCCAAACTGTTCTCCATAGTGACCATATTAATTTACATTCCTGCCAACAGTGTGTGAGGGTTTCCTTTTCTTTACATCCCCGTTAACATTTGTTATTGCCTCTCTTTTGGATATAAGCCATTTTAACTGGGGTGAGATGATATCACATCGTAGTTTTGATTTGCATTTCTCTGATCAGTGATGTTGAGCACCTTTTTTATGCCTGTTTCCCATTTGTATATCTTTTTTTTTTTTTTTTTTTTAGATGGAGTTTTGCTCTTGTCTCCCAGGCTGGAGTGCAATGACGCGATCTCAGCTCACTGCAACCTCTGCCTCCCAGGTTCAAGCGATCCTCCTGCCTCAGCCTCTCGAGTAGCTGGGGTTACAGGCGCCCACCACAACACCCAGCTATTTTTTCTTTTTTGTTTTTTGGTAGAGACAGGGTTTCACCATGTTGGCCAGGCTGGTCCCGAACTCCTGACCTCAGGTGGTCCACCCGCCTTGGGCAAGTGCTGCGATTATGGTGAGCCACTGCCTCAGCCACCATTTGTAATCTTTTGAGAAATGTCTATCCAAATCTTTTGCCCATCTTCTGATTGGATTATTAGATTTTTTTTTTTTCCCCTATGGAGTTGTTTGAGCTTCTTACATATTCTGGTTATTAATAGCTTGTCAGCTAGGTAGTTTGCAAATATTTTCTCCCATTCTGTGGGTTGTCTCTTCACTTTGATTGTATCCTTTGCTGTGCAGAAGCTTTTCAACTTGATGTGATCCCATTTGTCTATTTTTGCTTTGGTTGCCTGTACCTGTGGGATATGGTTCAATAAATTTTTGCCCAGATCAATGTCCTAGAGATTTTCCCCAATGTTTTCTTGTAGGAGTTTCATAGTTTGAGATCTTAGATTTAAGTCTTTGATCCATTTTGACTTTTTGTATATGGTGAGATATAGGGGTCTAGTTTCATTATTCTGCATATGGATAATCAGTTTTTCTAGCATTTATTGAAGAGGCTGCCTTTTCCCTAATGTATGTTCTTAGCACATTTGTAAAAAAGGAGTTCACTGTATGTGTATGGATCTGTTTCTGGTTTCTCTATGCTGTTCCATTGGTCTATGTGTCTTTTTTTTTTTTTTTTTTGGCTATGGAGTCTTGCTCTGTTGCCCAGGATGGACTGGAGTGGCACAATCTCAGTTCACTGCAACCTCTACCTCCCGGGTTCAAGCAATTCTCCTGCCTCAGCCTCCCTGTGTAGCTGGGACTACAGGCGCTCGCCATCTCACCCGGCTAAATTTTTTGTATTTTTTAGTAGAGACGGGGTTTCACCGTGTTAGCCAGGATGGTCTCCATCTTCTGACCTCGTGATCTGCCCGTCTGGGCCTCCCAAAGTGCTGGGATTACAGGCTTGAGCCACCGCGCCCGGCCTTCATTAGCGATCTTTCACTTCTTTTGGTTAATTCCTAGGTATTTAATTTTATGTGTAGCTATTGTAAATAAAGTTTCTTTCTTTATTTCTTTTTCCACATTGTTTGCTGTTGTCACATAGAAATGCTACTGACTTTTGTATCCTATAACTTTACTATCAGTTCTAGTAGTTTTCTTGTTTCTATTAGTTTTTTCCAAATACAAGATCATATCTACAAACAAGGATAGTTTGATTTCTTCCTTTTCAATTTGGATGCCCTTTATACGGTTCTTTTGTCTGGTTGCTCTAGCTATGACTTCCAGTACTATGTTAAATAACAGTGGTGACAATGGGCATCATGTCATGTTCCAGATATTAAAGGAAAGGCTTTCAGTTTTTCCCCATTCAGTATGATTCTAGCCGTAGATCTGTCATATATGGCTTTTGTTATGTTGAGCTATATTCTTTCCTCAGCTTTTTGGAGGTTCTTATGAAGGGATGTTGAATTTTATCAAATGCTCTTTCAGCATCAATGAAATGATCATATATGGTTTTTATCCTTCATTCTGTTATGATGTTTCACATCAATTTGCATATGTTGAGCCATCCTTGCATCCCAGGGATAAATCCCTGTGCCATGATGAATAATCTAATATATCATTAATTTCAGTTTGCTAGTATTTTGTTGAGGATTTTTGCATCGATATTCAGAGATATTGGTCTGTAGTTTTCTCTTTTCGATGTGTCTTCATCTGGTTTTGGCATCAGGTTAATACTGGCCGTGTAGTACTCCCTGTATTTTTTGGAATTGAGTAGGGCTGGTATTAGCTCATCTTGAAATGTTTGATAGAATGCAGCAGTGAAGCTGTCGGTTCCCAGGTTTTCTTTGCTGGGAGACTTTTTATTATGGCTTCAAACTTGTTACTTGTTACTGGTCTGTTCAGGTTTTGGATTTCTTCATGATTCAATCTTGGTAGGTTGTATGTGTCTGGGAATTTGTCTGTTCTAGATTTGCCAATTTATTGGCATATAGTTGTTCACAGTAGCCACTAATGATCCTTTGGATTTCTGCAGTATCAGTCTTAATGTCTCCATTTTCATTTCTGACTTTATTTGTATCTTCTCTTCTTTTTTTTTTTCCAGTCTGGCTAAGGTTTGTTGATTTTGTTTAACTTTTCAAAAAAGCCAGCTTTTGTTGCATTTATCTTTTGTATTGTTTCGTTTCAATTTTATTTCTGCTTGATCTTTATTTTTCAAATTTTGGGTTTGGTTTGCTCTTGCTTTTCTGTTTCTTTAAGATATATTGTTAGATCGTCTGTTTGAAGTTTTTCCTCTATTGATGTAGAACTTACAGCTATAAACTTCCCTCTTAGTACTGCTTTTGCTGTATCCCATAGCTTTTGGTATGTTGTTTCCATTGTCATTTGTTTCAAGATTTTTTTTAATTTCCTTCTTAATTTCTTCATTGACCCACTGGTCATTTAGGCTGACATTGTTCAATTTCCATATATTTGTATACTTTGCAAAATTCTTCTTCTAGTCTTATTCCATTGTGGTCAGAGAAGATGTTTGATATTTCAATTTTTTGAATGTTTTCAGACTTGTGACCTAATAAATATATAGTCTATCCATGAGAATGATCCATATGCTGAGGAAAAGCATGTATATTCTACAGCCATTGGATGAAATGTTCTGTAAAGTTCTATTGGATCTATTTAGTCTATAGTGCAGATTAAGACTGTTTCTTTTTTTTTTTTTCTGTCTGGATGATCTGTCCAAGGCTGAAAGTGGGGTGTTGATCTCCAACTATTATTATATTGGGGCCTATCTTTCTCTAGCTTTAATGTTTGCTTTATATATCTGGGTGCTCCAGTGTTGGGTGTCTATATATTTAAAATTATTATATCCTCTAGTTGATTTGACCCCTCTATCATTATACAGTGACCTTCTTTGCCTCTTCTTGCAGTTTTGGTCTCTCTCTCTCTCTTTTTTTTTTTTTTTTTCTTTAAGACAGTCTCGCTCTGTTGCCCAGGCTGGAGTGCAGTGGCGCAATCTCAGCACACTGTAAGCTCCGCCTTATGAGTTCCGCCATTCTCCTGCCTCAGCCTCCCGAGTAGCTAGAACTACAGGCACCCGTCACCTCGCCCGGCTAATTTTTTTGTATTTTTATTAGAGACACAGTTTCACTGTGTTAACCAGGATGGTCTTGATCTCCTGACCTCGTGATCCACCCACCTTGGCCTCCGAAAGTGCTGAGATTACAGGCGTGATACACCGTGCCCAGCCCTAGTTTTCGTCTTAAAATCTACTTTGATAAGTATGGCAACTCCTGCTCTTTTTAAGGTTCCATTAACATGGAATATCTTTCTCCATCCCTTTATTTTTCAGTCTATGTGTATCTTTATAGGTGAAGTGTTTACTGTAGGCAACAGATTTGTTTTTTCATCCATTCAGCCATTCTACATATTTTGTTTTTTTTTATTTTTTATTTTTTTTTCTTTCCTTTTGTTATTTTTTTTTATTCCATTCTACATATTTTGATTGGAGAATTTAATCCAATTGCATTCAATGCTACTATTGATAAGTAAACACTTACTCCTGCCATTTTGTTTTCTGGTTATTTTGTGATCTTATTTTCCTTCCTCTTTCCTTCCTTTCTTCCTTTAGTGAAAGTGATTTTCTCTGATATGGTTTAGTTTCTTGCTTTATTTTTATTTTCCTTTTTTAATTTATTTCAAAATATATATATAGCTTATTGCTTTCTGCTCCTGTCAGACATAACTTACCTGAAGTTTCTTGCTTTTTATATTTTGTGTATCCGTTATATATTTTTTGGTTTGAGATTACCATGAGGCTTGCAAATAGTATCTTATAACCCATTATTTTAACCTGATAACAACACTGCACAAACAAGCATGCAAAAATAAAACTAATAGAAATTCTACACCTTAACTCCATTCCCTGCTTTTTAACTTTTTGTTTCTATGTATCTTATTGTACTGACTATGTCTTCAAGAGTTGTTTTACTTATTTTCAGTTGGTTCATTGTTTAGTCTTCCTACTTAGGATAAGAGTAGTTTACACACCAGTTACAGTATTATAATCTGTGTTTTTTGTTTTCTGTCTACTTACTATTATGAGTGAGTTTGATGCCTTCAGGTGATTACTTATTGCTCATTAATATCCTTTACTTTCTAGTTGAAGTATTCCCTTTAGCATTTCTTGTAGGGCAGATCTGGTGCTGATGAAATCCCTCGGCTTTTGTTTGTCTGTGAAAGTCTTTTTTTCTTCATGTTTGAAAGATGTTTTTACTGGATATAGTATTACAGGGTAAAAGTTTTTTCCTTCAGCACTTTAGCTGTCATGCCACACTCTCCTGGCCTGTAATGTTTCCACCGAAGACTCTGCTGCCAGATGTACTGGAGCTCCATTGTATATTATTTGCTTCTTTGCTCTCACTGCTTTTAGGATCCTTTCTTAATCCTTGACCTTTGGGAGTTTGATTATTACATACCTTGAGGTAGTCATCTTTAGACACTAAGTCTGCTTATAACCTTCTTGTACTTGGATATTGATATCTTTAGGTTTGGGAAGTTCTGTTATTACATTAAATCAATTTTCTACCCATATATTTTTCTCTACATCTTTAAGGTCAATAACTGTAGATTTGCCCCTTTTAAGGCTGTTTTCTAGATTCTGTAGGCATGCTTCATTGTTTTTTATTCTTACTTTTGTCTTCTGTATATTTTCAAATAGCCTGTATTCAAGCTTATTAATTCTTTCTTCTGCTTAATCAATTCTGCTATTAAAAGGACTCTAGGCTGGGTGCAGTAGCTCATGCCTGTAATCCCAGCACTTTGGGAGTCCAAGACAGGTGGATCACATGAGGGCAGGGGTTCGAGGCCAGCCTGGCCAACATGGTGAAACCTCGTCTCTACTAAAAATACTAAAGTTAGCTGGGTGTGGTAGTGCACGCCTATAGTCCCAGCTACTTGGGAGGCTGAGAAGGGAGAATCGCTTGAACCTTGAAGCAGAGGTTGCATTGAGCCAAGATCATATCACAGCATTTCAGCCTGGGCAACAGAGCAAGACTCTGTCTTAAAAAAAAAAAAAAAAAATCTAATGTATTCTTCAGTATGCCAATTGCATTTTTCAGCTCCAGAATTTCTGCTTTTCTTTTTAATTATTTCAATCTCTTTATTAAATTTATCTGAGAATTCTGAATTCCTTCTGTGTTGTCTTGAATTTGTTTCCTCAACACAGCTATTTTGAATTCTATTTGAAAGGTCACATATCCCCTTCTCCAGGATTGGTTCCTGGTGCCTTATTTAGCTCATTTGGTAAGGTGATGTTTTCCTGGATGGTATTGCTACCTAGTAGATGTTCTTTGGTGGCCAGGCATTGAAGAGTTCAGTGTTTATTGTAGTCTTCATTGGTCTGGGCTTATTTGTACCTGCCCTTCTTGGGAAGGCTTTCCAGATATTAGAAAGGACTTGGGTGTTGGGCTCTAAGCTGTATCTGCTTTAAAGGGCATCCCAAGCCTAGTAACACTGATTCTTGAAGACTTATAGAAATATCACCTTTATGGTCTTGGACAAGATCCAGGAGAATTCTCTGGATTACCAGGCAGAGGCTCTTGTTCTCTTCCTTTACTTTTTCCCAAACGGAGTCTCTGTCTGTTCTGAGCCACCTTAATCTGAAGGTAGAATGGCACAAGCATTCCTGTGGCCACCACCACTTTGACTGTGCCAGCTCAGACCTAAAGCCAGGATAGCACTGGGTCTTGCCCAAGGCCTGCTGTAACCCACTCCCTGGCTACTACCTATGTTTGCTTAAGGTCCTGGGGCTCTATAATCAGCCAGTGGTAAAGCCAGCCAGGCCTGTGTCCTTCCCTTCAGGGAAGCAATGTTGCCCGGGCCCTGAGTAGGTCCAGTGATACCATCTGGGAGTTGGGGACTAGAGTCAAAACTTATTCTACCTGGTGTTCTAGTGCACTGCGCTTAGCTGGATAATAGTCTTTCCCACTCTTTCCTCCCCTTTCAAACATAGAAGAGCCTCTCCCCATGGCCCCCACCACAGGTCTATGAGGAATACTGCCAGACTATAGCTGGGACTCTTCAGTTAGCTTGTGGTGAATGCTGCCTGGCCTGGGACCCCCCCGTCAGGGCAATGGACTCCCTTCTGGCCCAGAGCAGGTCCAGAAATGCTGTCCAAGAGTGAAGTTCTAGAATCGGGGACCCCAAGAGCCTACTTGGTGCTCTGCCCCTCTGTGGCTGTGCTGGTATTTAAGGTACAAAACCAAGTCCCCTTTACTTTTCCCTCTACTTTTCTCAAGCAGAAGTTTTGTCCCATAGCCACCATAGCTGGGAATGTGCTGAGTTTCATCTCGAGCCAGAGAGTTTTAGGGGTTCACCCAAGGCCTCATCATAGTACCTGGGTAGTACTGCTGGTTATTCAGGCCCAAGGGCTCTTCAGTTAGCAGGCGATGAATGCTGTCAGGACTGGGTCCTTTCCTTCAAGGCAGTGTGTTCCCTTCTTGCCTGGGTTGTGTCTAGAAATGTCCTCCAGGAGCTAGAGCCTAGAACGGGGCCTCACAACTCTGCCCAGTGCCTTGTCCTGCCGTGGTTGAGCTGGTATCCAAGATGCAAGACAAAATTCTCTCCTACTTTTCCCTCTCCTGTCCTTAAGTGGAAGGAAGGGGCCTCTTTTGGAGCCACAAGCTGTGTAGCCTGGGGATGAGGGGGTGATACCAGCACTTCATTAGCTATCCTAGCTGGTCTTCTAATATGTCACATGTCCCCCCCAGTCCACTGTCCCTGGGCCTAGTTCATCACTGGGACTCACCTAAGAGTTGCAGTCCTTATGTCCTCAACTGCCTTTCAAGTTCGCCTGGAGACAGAGCGCTATAGCCCTCGTGGCAAGGTTTGCAGGAACTCAAGTTCCTACCACTGGGATCAGTGAGTCCCTCCTCTGGCTAGGGCTAGTTTAAATGCTCCCTCTGTGGGCAGGTGTCAGCTGAGTTTGGTCCAATTTTCCTTTCTGCTCTAACAGGACAGCACTGAGTTCAATGCCTCACAATTGCTGTGTTCTCCTTCCCGACTTGCCCAGAGGTGTTCTCTGCACCACACCAGCTGCCAGGGGTGGAGGGAGGGGTGGCATCGGCTATTTGGGACTGTTTTTTCTATCTCTTCAGAGCCTCTTGCAGTGATGAAGTTAGAACTAGGTATTATGAGGGCTCACCTGATTTTTGGTTCTTATGAAGGTGTTTTTTTTTTCTGTGTCGATAGTTGTTAAATTGGTGTCTTTGTTGTGGAATGATTGGAGCCTTCTATTCTGCCATCTTGCTCTGCCTCTCTGTGATCTAGGCTAATACTTTTAGCAGGAAAAGAGTTTTGAATCAAGAGAAGTGAGATGGAACCTGGTAGTACTCCTACCTTCTTAAAAAAACTGGGGTGATTAATTATTTTATACTATTTGTTAAATCTTATGCTTAAGTTTTATGTACTTTTTCTGTGTGAATATTACATTTTACAAAGAAAAAGTTAAAAAGGAAAACATCTATCTGCTGCATTATTTAGCCCGTCAAAGTTAACCGTTAAGTTTCATTGTGATGCTCTCAAGGGGAGAAACTATATCCCTCATTATCCTTTTTCTCTCTCTCCCTTTCTCCCTGTCTCCTTGAACATATTTTATTTATAGAACATATTTTATTTTATTTAAATACATAACATATTTTATTACTGTACAGTTAATGTACAGATTAAACCCTATACACTGTCCTGTAATCTAATTCCCACTTGTAGGTCTCTTGAGGCACATTCCATATCAGTACATACAAATCTACTTTTTGAAAATTATTAATATATTAAACTTTTACATAGAGGTAGCATGATTTAACCACTTCTGCATGTGGGCATTTTAGTTGTACCGGGTATTTTTATATCAAATAATGTTGCCATTAATATAGTTTTAAATAAAGTTTGATGCTTTACCAATGTATTTACAGGGTTTGCACACAAAGTGTACTAATTTTATATTGTGACAAATGTCAATTTGGTGTCTGAAAAGGTGGCACCAATACACTTTCCTGACAAGAAAGGATAAAACCTATGAGATTTTTCGGAAAATTTCCTTGAAACTTTTCATGTTTATAAATACCAAACATTTTAGATTTTCAAACTGATTAATAAATCCATTTTAAAATCAAAAAATTTTTATAAAACACTTTTTGCATTAATTATGAAAGCAATACAAAAACATTTCTTAAAATACAGTAAGACAATTATCTCACAATATCCAATTACAGAGAACCATTGTAAAGCTTAGGAGAATACCACAGGCAGAATCTCTCTGAGAGTAAAAAAATAAATATAATAGCGCCTAAGGAGAGACAGCTAGGTAAGAATATTATAGTGAAATGGGATGGTGTGCTATTTTTAATGATTAAATCTAAACTGTTGTCTTTGAACCCAATAAAAGATACAAAATTGAGTAGAAATTGAAGGATTTAAGGTACAGATGAAGGTGTTATTTTTCTCACATAAGATACACGAGTTCCTAAAAGATGCTTAGATTTATACTAATAAAATATTAAGGTAATTAAGTAATATTTAACTATAGCTTTCAATACTCAACAAGATTCCTTTAGGTGAAAGATGAGAATAATGGTATTGTAATGCTTTTCCTAGATCTCTGCTATCTATAACCTATGTTCTTATTAGGAATTGACAAGGTCAAACCATTTTTGTTATACTTTTTTTTTTTTTTTTTTAGACAGAGTTTTGCTCTTGTCACCCAAGCTGGAATGCAGTGGCGCGATCTTGGCTCACTGCAACTTCCACCTCCCGGGTTCAAGTGATTCTCCTACCTCAGCCTCCTGAGTAGCTGGGATTACAGCCAAGTGCCACCACACCCACCTAGTTTTTGTATTTTTAGTAGAGATAGGGTTTCACCATGTTGGCCAGGATGGTTTCAATCTCTTGACCTCATGATATGCCCGCCTCGGCCTCCCAAAGTGCTGGGGTTACAGGCATAGGCCACTGCGCCTGGCCCCTACTTTATACTTATGATAAAGACTTTGAGGGGACTTAACTATCTGATTAAATCATTTTGTACATACCACTAATCTTTTTTACCATGGCGTCTTCATTCTTTAGGACCTTGTTTGAATTCATCTTTTGGATGCTTGTATTTTATTGTTAAGTGGTGTTTTGCAATATTTTACTATAAATAATCCTACTTGTATTTAAGGGAATATTAAAAGCTGCAGCACATATGGGCCAACAGAATCTAACATTATAGTTGTAAATTTCTCAATAGCAAGAGAAAACTGCAACGAAAATAACTTGGGCCGGGCACGGTGGCTCACGCTTGTAATCCCAGCACTCTGGGAGGCCAAGGCGAACAGATCATGAGGTCAGGAGATTGAGACCATTCTGGCTAACAAGGTGAAACCCTGTCTCTACTAAAAATACAAAAAAGTAGCCGGGCGTGGTGGCACGTGCCTGTAGTCACAGCTACTCGGGAGGCTGAGGCAGGAGAATCGCCTGAACCTGGGAGGCAGAGGTTACAGTGAGTGGAGATCGTGTCACTGCACTCCAGCTTGGGAGACAGAGCAAGACTGTCTCCAAAAAAAAAACAAGAAAGAAAAGAAAAGCTATTGAAACATTTAAGGTTGATCATTCTATCTATATTTGCAAGAGTTAAAAATCTCTTTTTAATAGGCAGAATATTCACTTTTATACATATTTGGGTTCCTGGCTTGTCCATTAAAAGAAATAAAACCAAAATTATATGTATTGACGCATAACATAAAACTGTCATACTATTTGACATTATTATGTATACAGAATATCCAAAAGCATCTGTGGGTAATTATTTTAGAACAAATCAGTGTTGTAAGTTTTGTTGGGGACAACTGTGGTATCAGTTTTAATGTCTCCGTTTCCATTTCTGATTTTATTTGTGTCTTCTGTTTCTTTCTTGGTTGATTTAGTTAACAGCTTGGTTGACTTTATCTTTTCAAAAAAACCGAGTTTTCATTTTGTCCTTTTGTATTGGTTTTTAAGTTTTTATTTCATTTCGTTCTCCTCTGACCTTGTTTCTTTTCTAATTTGTGGTTTGGTTTGTTCCTGCTTTTCTAGTTCTATGAGGTGTATATTGTTTATTTGAAATCATCTTTCTACTTTCTTGACATAGGGGTTTACTGCTATAATCTTTCCTTTTAACACTGCTTTTGGTGTACCCTATAGGTTATGGCATATTGTGTTTCAACTTTCACTTGATTCAATAAGCTTTATTTCCTACTTAATTTCTTTCTTGACCCAATCAATGGTCATTCAGGAGCATGTTTTAATTTTCACGTGTGTGTATAGTTTCCAAAGTTTCCCTTGTATTTTTTTTCTCATACAGACAAGGTCTCACTCTATCACCCAGGCTAGAGTACAGAAGCACCATCATAGCTCACTCTAGCCTCAAACTCCTAGACTCAAGCAATCCTCCCACCGCAGCCTCCCAGAATGCTGGAATTGTAGGAGTGAACCACTGTGTCTGGCTTGATGACAACTTTTTTTTTTAATTAGTTGACTTGTTTCATGTTGTAACATATGACCTATCCTGGAGAATGTACCACATGCTGATATATTCTATATCTGTTAGATGAAATGTTTTGTAATTGTTAGTTTGGGCTAATGTGCAGTTTAAATGTAATATTTCTTTGTTAATCTTCTGTCTAGATCTAATACTGAGAGTGGGGCATTGAAGTCCCCAACTACTGAGTCAGTCTCTCTCTCCCTTTAGACTTAATATATTTACAAATCTGGGTGCTCCAGTGCTAGGTGCATATATGGTTAGAATTGTATCTTCTTGTTGACTTGATCCCTTTGTCATATAATGGTCTCCTTTATCTTTTTTTACTGTTTTTAATTTAGTCTGTTTTACTTAAGTATAGCTGCTCCTGCCCACTTTGGGTTTCTGTTTGCATGGAATACCTTTTTCCATCCCTTCACTTTCAGTGTACATTTGTCTTCATATGTGAGATGTATCTCTTGTAGGCAACATATAATTGGGTCCTTTAAAGTCCATTTATCCCATCTTTATCTTTTTTGTTGTGTTGTTTTTGAGACAGTGTTTTGCTCTGTCACCCAGGCTAGAGTATAGTGCCATGATCTCAGCTCACTGCAGCCTTGACCTCCTGGACTCAAGGAATCCTCACACTTCAGTCTCCCAAGTAACTGGGATTACAGGTGCATGCCACTATACCCAGCTAATTTATTTTTTATTTTTTGTAGATACAAAGTCTCACTATGTTGCCCAGGTTGGTCTTGAACTCCTGAGCTGAAGGGATCCTCCCTCATTGGCCTCCCAAAGTACTAGGATAATGGGTGTGAGGTCCTGCAGCTGGCCTCCATCTATATTTTTTTAAGTAGAAAGTTTAATTTGTTTACCTTCAAGGTCATTATTTATACATGAAGATTATTCCCATCATTTTCTTTATTGATTTTTTTGCATGACTTTTTTTCCTTTCTTTCTCTTATTTATCATTGTGGTTTGGTGGCTGTGTATAGTGGCAACAGTTGAGTCCTCACTTTTCCTTACTTATGTGTTTGTTCTACCAGTGGGTTTTCTACTTTTGTGTCTTAATTTTAGTAGATATTGTCCTTTTCCTTCCAGGTGTAGGACTACCTTAAGTACTTCCTCTAGGACTACTCTAGGGGTGATGAATTCACTTAACTTTTGCTTGTCTGAGAAATACTTTATTTCTCCAACTATGAAGGATAACTCTTCTGGGTATATTATCTTTGGCTGGCAATTTTATTTCTTTCAGCACATCAAATATCTTATCCCATTCTCTCATGGCCTGTAAGGTTTCTGTTGAGAAATCTGCTGTTAGTCTGATTGGAGTTCTCTTATAAGTCACTAGATGCTTTTTTCCCCCCTTTTTAAGGATTATCTTTTTATTTGGCTTTCTTTAGACAGTTTGACTAAAATGTGCCTTGAGGACAACCGTTTTGAATTCTATCTATTTGAAGATCTCTGAGCTTCTTATATCTGGATATCTAAATCTTTTGCTAACCTTGAAAGCTTTCAGCTGTTATTTCATTAAATAGGCTTTCTATCTCCACCTTCTGAAATACCAACAATTTGAATATTTGGTTGCTTTATGGTGTCACATATATCATGTAGGCTTTGTTTATTCTTTTTTATTCATTTTACTTTGTCTGCCTGGATTATCTTAAGAGATCTATCTGCAAGTTTTGAAATTCTTTCATCTGCTTGATCTAGTCTATTGTTGGAGCTTTCAAATTTTTTTTATTTCATTCAATGAATTCTTCTGTTCCATAATTTGTTTGGTTCTTCTTAATGATATCTCTCTTCAGTAGATTTCTCACTCATATCCTGAATTGTTTTCCTTATTCCTTTGCATTGTTTAATCTGTGTTCTCTTGTATCTCACTGAACTTCTTTTAATTCTTTTAAAATTTTTATCTGGTATTCATAAATTTCTTTCTCACTAGAATCTGTTACTGGATGTATTAGTTGATTTTCATGCTGTTGATAAAGACATACCTGGTACTGTGTAACTTATACAGGAAAAAGGGTTTAACGGTCTTAGAGTTCCACGTGGCTGGGGAAGCCTCACAATCATGGCAAAAGGCAAGGAAGAACAAGTCACTTCTTACATGCATGGCAACAGGTAAAGAGAGAGAGCTTGTGCGGGGAAACTTTGCCTTATAAAGCTATCAGATCTCGTGAGATTTATTCACTGTCACAAGAACAGCATGGGAAAGACCTGTTCCCATGATTCAGTTACCTCCCACTGGGTCCCTCCCATAACATGTGAGAATTCAGGATGAGATTTGGGTGGGGACTCGGCCAAACCATATCATTCCACCCCGGCCTCTCCCAAATCTAATGTCCTCACATTTCAAAACCAAGCATGCCTTCCCAACAGCCCCCCAAAGTCTTAACTCATTTCAGCATTAACTCAGAAGTCCACAGTTGAAAGTCCCATCCAAGACAAGGCAAGTCTCTTCTGCCTATGACTCTCTAAAATCAAAAGCAAATTAGTTACTTCCTATACACAATGGGGGTACAGGCATTGGGTAAATACAGTCATTCCAAATTGGAAAAATTGGCCAAAGCAAAGGGGCAACAGGCCCCATGCAAGTCTGAAATCCAGTGGGGCAGTAAAATTTTAAAGCTCCAAAATGACCTTTTTTGATTCCATGTCTCACATATCCAGGTCATGCTGATGCAAGAGGTAGGTTCCCATAGTCTTGGGCAGCTCCCTTCTGGCTACTTTCATTGGCGGCATTGAATGTCTGCACTTTTCCAGGCACATGGTGCAAGGTGTCAGTGGATCTACCATTCTGGGGTCTGGAGGATGGTGGCCCTCTTTTCACAGCTCCACTTGATGGTACCCTAGTAGGGACTCTGTGTGGGAACTCTGACCCCATGTAGCCATTCCATACTGCCCTAGCGGTAGCAGAGATTCTCCATGAGAGCCCCGCCCCTGCAGCAAACTTCTGCCTAGACATCCAGGCATTTCCATACATCCTCTGAAATCTAGGTGAAAGTTCCCCTACCCCAATTCTTGACTTCTGTGCACTTGCAGCCTCAACACCATGTGGCAGCTGCCAAGGCTTGAGGCTTGCACCCTCTGAAGCCATATCCCAAGCTCTACATTGACCCCTTTCAGCCACAGCGGGAGCAGCTGGGATGCAGGGCGCCAAGTCCCTAGGCTGCACATAGCATGGGGACCCTGTGCCTGGCCCACTAAACCACTTCTTCTTCCTAGGCCTCCAGGCCTGTGATGGGAGGGGCTGCCATGAAGTCCTCTGACATGCCCTGGAGACATTTTCCCCATTGTCTTGGGGATTAACATCCAGCTCCTCGTTACGCAAATTTCTACAGCCAGCTTGGATTTCTCCTCAGAAAATGGGATTTTCTTTTCTATTGCATTGTTGGACTGAAATTTTCCAAACTTTTATGCTCTGCTTCCCTTCTAAAACTGATTGCCTTTAACAGCACCCAAGTCACCTCTTGAATGCCTTGTTGCTTAGAAATTTCTTCCTCCAGATACCCTAAATTATCTCAATTCAAAGCTCCACAAATCTCTAGGGCAGGGGCAAAATGCCACCAGTCTCCTTGCTAAAACATAACAAGAGTCACCGGCTAGGCACGGTAGCTCATGACTGTAATCCCAGCACTTTGGGAGGCCAAGGAGGGCAGATCATCTGAGGTTGGGAGTTCGAGACCAGCCTGACTAACATGGATAAACCCCGTCTCTATTAAAGGAAAAAAAAAAAAAAATTAGCCAGGCGTGGTGGTACATGCCTGTAATCCCAGCTACTAGGGAAGCTGAGGTAGGAGAATCACTTGAGCCCAGGAGGCAGAGGTTGCGGTGAGCCAAGATCACGCCATTGCATCCCAGCCTGGGCAACAAGAGTGAAACTCCATCTCAAAAAAAAAAAAAAAAAAAAAAGTCACCTTTGCTCCAGTTCCCAGCAAGTTCCTCATTTCCATCTGAGACCACTTCAGCCTGGACCTTATTGTTCATATCGCTGTCAGCATTTTTGTCAAAGTCAGTCAACAAGTCTCTAGGAAGTTCAAAAGGCAACCTCTGCCTTCCAGGTTCAAGTGATTTTCCTGCCTCAGCCTCCCAAAGTAGCTGAGACTACAGGCATGCACCACCATGCCTGGCTAATTTTAGTATTTTTAGTAGACAGGGCTTTAACATATTAGCCAGGTTGGTCTTGAACTCCTGACCTTGTGATCTGCCTGCCTCGGCCTCACAAAGTGCTGGGATTACATGGGTGAGCCATCGCGCTCAGCCAATAGTGAAAAACTTTCTAAAAGCTGGGGGTCATGGCGCATACCTGTAATCTCAGCTACTGGGGAGGCTGAGGCAAGAAAATCCCTTGAGCCCAGGAGTTTGAGGCTGTGCTGAGCTAAAATTGTTCCACTGCACTCTAGTCTGGGTGACTATGAAATCCTGTCTCTTAAAAAGGTAATAAAATTGTTAAGCAATGTCAGAAGTCCACTTGATATCAGTGTTTCTGAATTTAAAGTGAGGCCAGTTGGAGCAGCCGACTGTTTTTCTCTGGCCATTTTCATTTGCTCAGGTGTAATTGCAGAATAGGAAAAGAGTTGAGTTTAACCAGGGTTGGGAAGTTGGGATTGCCACAGGTAAATATAATGAAGGGTAGATGGGGCAAGCAAACATTGTGTTTCAGGGGGCTCTAGCGATGGATCATCGAACATAAGCTGAGTAAAGAGATCATGAGGACATGAGGTAGGTTTAAGGCTTAGTGATGGACAGTGGAAAAGTAGTAGGATCAATGGATAGA
>NW_012117688.1:904757-905933 GCF_000951035.1 Colobus angolensis palliatus | reverse complement strand
AGAGATCATGAGGACATGAGGTAGGTTTAAGGCTTAGTGATGGACAGTGGAAAAGTAGTAGGATCAATGGATAGAAAAAACAAATTTTAGAAGTGAAGAAGAGGAAAGATGGATATTCAAAGGCTTGGATGCTCAAAATAAAGACCAGAGATGGTGAAATTATTGACAAGGTAGAGTGGAGGGAAAGATGAGGCCACACAATTCGAATATATCAAATATGAGATATTGAAAGCACTAAGAATAGTGATAGAGGTAGTAGTGAGAAAAAGACAGTGACCCAAGTTCTAAAATCATCAGTGAGAGAGATGGCCAGGAGGTAGGTAGATGATTGCAACAAGGAATGTCTAATCTGTTGCTAATTATAGCCTACTGCTTGGGATTGATCTCTTGGACAATTAGTAGTAACGAGACTTGAATTTGTATATTATATACAAATATATAATATGCAAATGTATATATTCTCTATATGCATATATATATAATATAATATTATATATATAAAATCTCCCTGTTGGTGGTATCATAGCCAGGAGAGGAATGGCCTGAGCAAAGCACACAGGGCAATCTTGGCTCATTTACAGATTGCAATGGACAATTTACCAGCCAGTGAAGTGATCACCTTGTGGGGTAAGGTGGAGAAGAGGTATCTAACTAGGGGAAGGCAGCAGAATAAAAACTCTGTAGTTAATTTTGTACTTTGTACTTTTAGAAAATGTAAAGAAGCTTAAGTAATCTTTTCAAAGGAAATCTTCAAAGGTGTACGGGGGTTCCTCTTACAGGTTCCACTTTGAATGACTATTCCTAAGTAGATGAGAAAATCTGTAGAAAACTCTTTGTGCCTATGTCTAGATCATACTGTTCTGTGGGCAAAAACCTTGTGGCTTCTTTTCTTTTTTTTTTTTTTTTTGCACTTCCTAGGAATTTTTTATTTAATTAATTAGGCCATTTAATGAATACATACCAATAGGTTTGAAACTTGATGTATTTCCCCTCCTGTCTGTGAGTAGGATCATGAATTTATTTATTTATTTATTTATTTTTTTTTTTGCTATAGTTCCCTATATTCTTTTTTTTTTTTTTTTTAATTATACTTTAAGTTCTAGGGTACATGTGCATAACGTGCAGGTTTGTTACATATGTATACTTGTGCAATGTTGGTGTGCTGCACCCATCAAC
>NW_012117688.1:897920-902807 GCF_000951035.1 Colobus angolensis palliatus | reverse complement strand
ATGAAGCCCACTTGATCAGGGTGGATAAGCTTTTTGATGTGCTGCTGAATCCGGTTTGCCAGTATTTTATTGAGGATTTTTGCATCGATGTGGCTTCTTTTCTAAAGTCCCCATTTTCAGACACATATTGCAAATCTTAGGAGCAGTAATGTCAATTTGTTTTCCCCAATACCACATGTTTACTTCTCCAGTTACCTCTGGTCAATGAAGACAAGCGCAGTCTTACTTCAGGGTCAAAGTACAGCCAATCAAGTACTGCTTGAAAAGTAGAATCCAAGGGCTGTTCACCCTGGACGTCAGTATAAAAATAAAATTGCTCCTTTTAATTAGCTTCCACCACTGCAGGCTACTGCTGCTGCTTTCTCTCCCCAGCAAGATTCTACCACTTCTTTCCGCAGGTGGATACATCACATTTAAACATGAAAATTGCCCTTTTCTCTCCAGGAAACCAACCATAGAACTAAACTCTACCTTTCTTCGACTTCCTCATCTTTTCTATAGTTGCATGCATCTTGTACCTCCTCTAGGGTCAGGTTGGAAAATCAAGACCACGTTATCCTTCTCCAATATCCAACCAATTATAGGTCTCAATTAGCGTAAAATTTGGCTGCATATAACAAGAAAATACAAAATAAGTTATTTAAACAACTAAAAGTTTATTCCTTTTTTTGTAAAGTCCAGAAGGAATTGAGGCCTAACATGATAGCTACATGAATTTGTCAGAGATACAGGCTCTTTCCAGCTCTCTACACTGCCATCTATAGAATGAGGCCCTCATCTTTATGGTCCAACATAGTTGCTAGATCTTCAGTCATCATCTTCACTCTAGGCAGTAGGAACAAAAAAAGGTGTATACCCCATCTTTATTTTTAGAGATGGGGTCTTGCTCTGTTGCCCAGGCAGGAGTGCAGTATAGTGATCATAGCTACTGTAGCCTCAAACTCCTGAGCTTAACGGATCCTCCCACCTTAGCTTCCTGAGTAGCTAGGACTGCAGGTACTATGCTTGGCTAAATTAAAAAAAAAAAAATTTTAGAGACAACATCTCACTATACTGCGCAGATTGGTCTCACACTCCTGGGCTCAAGTGACATTCCTGCCTCAGTCTCCCTTAGCTGGGACCATAGGATTATGCCACCATGCCAGCTTATCCCCTCTTTTAGGAAGTCTTCCCAGACCTCCTACATATCAGTGGCCAAAACCTAGTCACATGGTCACATCTAGCTGCAAAAGATGCTAGGGAATATAGTCTTATAGCTGGGTAATAACATGCATGGTCAAATTTCAGCCTTTTTTTTAAGGAGGAAGGGAAGAATTGTTAAGTGGAAGCAACTATTTGTCCTGCCTTTTACTCCTGCTCAATACACAGACAACACAGCAAGAGATACTGTTGCCCTTTGAGAAGCCAAAGTTTAGTATGGCTAAATTGACTAATTATTACTTTGTGAATTAATCAGAAGATATTTTTAAGAATTTAAAATCTTAAGTATTCTCACCACAAAAGTGAAAAGAATGTGAGGTTATATATGTTAATTAGCTCAATTTAGCCATTTCACAATGTGTGTGTATATTATATATACACACACACACACACATATATATATATATATATTTTTTTTTTTTCTTTTTTTCAGATTGAGTCTTGCTCTGTCGCCCAGGCTGGAGTGCAGTGGCGCGATCTCAGCTCACTGCAGTCTTCACCTCCCGGGTTTAGGCCATTCTCCTGCCTCAGCCTCCCTAGTAGCTGGGACTACTGGCGCCCGCCTCCAAGCCCGGCTAATTTTTTTGTATCTTTTTAGTAGAGACAGAGTTTCACGGTGTTAGCCAGGATGATCTCCATCTCCTGACTTCGTGATCCGCCTACCTTGGCATCCCAAAGTGCTGGGATTACAGGCGTGAGACACCGTGCCCGGTCATGTATATGTATTTCAGAATACATTGTACAGGATATATATGCACACTTCTTATTTGTCAATTTAAAAAAGAATGGAGACTTGACCCGGCGTGTTCTTAAAGAGGAGTGTGACATTCAGTGTTGCTTTAGAAGAATCCTGTTTGGAGGCTGTGTGGAGAGCAGGCTGGAGTGGGGCAACTTTAAGAGGTTCATGGTGACCTTGGCAAGTGCAGATTTGATGAAATGATGGGGCAGGGGCAGGGAAAGGCAATCCCAAATCTTGGACTTTCAGATCATTGACTTTTTTTGTAATGTCTTGTGCTCTTTTTCCTTTACCCACTTCACCATTATGTGAACTACCTCAGAATTGCTTATTTTAAATATCCTACTTTTTGACCATCATTTAAGAAAAAATATTTCCAACAAACCTACTTTAGCATCTCCACTTAAAAAAGTCTTTACTCCCAAACACTGACCCTACTACTTTTCATACACATCAAGCACCTGCCCACATCCACCTCTGGTTCTTGCTACCTTCTTTGTTGAGCTTAATCTGTGCTCTTCTCCTAAACCTCTACCCAATGTGCCCCCAATCCTCTTGCCATTTTCTCCTTTTATTGTGAATATTGTATATGTCATTCCCCCTTTCCACTGGTACCTTCTCACAACATTTAAACTAAAGTCTCTCCTCTCTTCAGCCATAGTCAGCTGGGTGTGGTGGTTCATGCCTGTAATCCTAGTGCTTTGGGAGGCTGACGCGGGAGGATTACTTGAGGCCAGGAGTTTGAGACCAGGCTGGGTAACATAGCAAGACCCTGCTTCTACAAAAGTGCTTAACTTATTTATATATTTTTGAGACAGAGTCTCACTCTGTTGCCCAGGCTGGAGTGCAGTGCTGCAGTCTTTACTCTCTGTAGCCTCTGCCTCCCGGATTCAGGTGATTATCTTGCCTCAGCCTCCTGAGTAGCTGGGACTACAGGCACACGCCACCATGCCTGGCTAATTTATTTTTGTATTTTTACTAGAGATGGGGTTTTGCAATGTTGGTCAGGCTGGTCTCGAAATCCTAACCTCAAATGATCCTCCTGCCTCAGCCTCCCAACTTACTGGAATTACAGGTGTGAGCCACTGCTCCTGGCTCAAAAACTTATTTGGATGTTGTAGTGGGTGCCTGTAGTTCCAGCTACTTGGGAGGCTGAGGTGGTAGACTCATTTGAGCCCGGGAGTTTGAGCCTGCAGTGAGCTATGATTATGCCACTACACTCCAGCCTGGGTAACAGTGAGACTCCATCTCTAAAACAAAACAAAACCATGACATAACCCCAGTCTTCCTTTCAGGCCATACTCCCTCTATCTCCCACCCTTCTCCCTTCCTTTCACAGCCCTGCTTCTCAAAAGAATTGTCAATCTTTGCTGCCTCAACTCTCTCTTTTTTTTTTTTTTTGAGACAGAGTCTTGCTCTGTTGCCCAGGCTGGAGTACAGTGGTACGATCTCCACTCACTGCAACCCTGCCTCCTGGGTTCAAGAGATTCTCCTGCTTCAGCCTCTCATGTAGCTGGGACTATAGGCACCTGCCACCATGCCCTGCTAATTTTTGTATTTTTAGTAGAGAAGGGGTTTCACCATATTGGCCAGGCTGGTCTTGAACTCCTGACCTAATGATTCACCCGCCTTGGCCTCCCAAAGTGCTGGGATTACAGGCATGAGCTACTGTGCCTCGTCTGCTGCCTCAACTCTTTACATCCTCTGGACTCTTGTTTATGTAGAAACTGAAGTCGCCTATTATAATGACAAATAGTTGTTGAAGATGATTTAGGTGCTAAACTCTTCAAAAAATAGGGTAAAATGTGGCAGTAGCTAAAAGGTCAGTAGTTGGGGACACTTTACAATCTTTAAGAGGAGGACTGTTCAGTCATGATGAGTGTTGGACAGCTCGTTGACACCAGCGTGAAGATCTCAAAGCCAGATTTATATCGATTTAAGAAAACTAATGTGGGCCGGGCGCGGTGGCTCACGCCTGTAATCCCAGCACTTTGGGAAGGCAAGGCGTGTGGATCATGAGGTCAGGAGATCGAGACCATCCTGGCCAACATGGTGAAACCCCGTCTCTACTAAAAATACAAAAATTAACTGGGTATGGTGGCATGCACCTGTAGTCCCAGCTACTCAGGAGGCTGAGGCAGGAGAGTCACTTGAATCCAGGAGGCAGAGGTTGCAGTAAGCCAAGATCATGCCACTGCACTCCAGCCTGGTGACAGAGCAAGACTCCATCTCCAAAACAAAACCCCAAACTAATGTGATGTTTCTTCTACGAGAGTTGTGGAGGAAACCATATGTATGTGTGCATATATATGCATACTGTCACTTCTATAACATTGTGTGTATATGTTATAAGCATAAAACTATGTCTAGAAAAGAGTTTGCAAGTGTTAACAGTGATTACCACTAGGGCCTAGGATTTGAATAATCTTTCCTTTTTTTTTTTTTTTTAGAAAAAATCTTCAATATTCTTTGAAAATGTATATCATTCTTGAATTCAGGAAGATGTAAAATGATTTTACATTTTTGGGGAAGCTTTTAGTGGATTATTTTAAAGTGACCCGGGTTCTTACCTTGCCTCCATTTAAAACTGCATGTCTAGTAAGAAGGAGAAGGTTCTTTCCAGCTCTCTACACTGCCATCTATAGGATGAGGCCTTTAGAAATAAAGAAGGGTCAGTGGTTTATGCCTGTAATCCCAGCACTTTGGGAGGCTGAAGTGGGCGGATCACAGAGTCAAGAGATTGAGAACATCCTGGCCAACATTGTGAAACTCTGTCTCTACTAAAAAATATAAAAATTAGCCAGGCATGGTGGTGCGCACCTGTAGTCCCAGCTACTTGGGAGGCTGAGGCAGGAGAATTGCTTGAACCTGGCAGGCAGAGGTTGCAGTGAGCCAAAGTCACGCCATTGCACTCTAGTCTGAGTGACAGAGCAAGACTCCGTCTCAAAAAA
>NW_012117688.1:854087-897870 GCF_000951035.1 Colobus angolensis palliatus | reverse complement strand
GGTGATGGGAAGTGACTTAATCTTCACGTATGGTTGGATCCTTAGGTTCAAGCAGGTAGCTGAAAATCAATTGTAGGAAGACACAGCACACCTAGGCACAAACCCAAGTGCAGAGACCCCTCCTACTGCATGCAGTCAGAACATGAACCTGCTTTTAAGTTTTTGCTTCTCCTAGAAAAAGTGAGAATATTGCAATTTGTTGAATAGCAAAAATTAAACAATTGTAGCAATATGTCAGATAACTTAAGCTTCTCCAGAAAAAAAAAATTGTAAAAGCAATGTCTAATTTGTTACATTGTGTTTACAAACCATTCATTAGAGTTTATGTCATGAGCTTGCATCTGTTATGGTCAGAGTTTAGTTAGATTGTGAATTATAGGCCTGAAATAGAGAGGTATTCTTTCAACTGCTGGAATCCAGCACTTGACTTTTCTCATGCTGAAAGATGATTTTTCCTTATTTAGAAAATTTCCTCAGGCCTTTGCTAAAATATTTTTAAAGCTTTGGTCCTTTAATAAAGAATAAAGAAAAGAGGCCAGGTGCAGTGGCTCATGCCTGTAATCCTGGTGCTTTGGGAGGCCAAGACAGGAGGATTGCTTGAGGCCAGGAGTTTGAGACCGGCCTGGGTAACATAGTGAGAATCTGTCTCTACAAAAATTTTAAAAATTAGCTGGGCATGGTGGTGCATGCCTGTAGTCCCAGCTACTCTGGAGGCTTAGTGGGAGAATTGCTCAAGTCTGGGTGTTTGAGGCTGCAGTTAGCTGCAATTGTACCACTGTACCCCAGCCTGGGTGACAGAGTGAGACACTGTCTCAAAAAAAAAAAAAAAAAAAAAAAAAAACAAAAAGACTGAGAAGAACACTATTAAATCAAATACAGAAAACAATTAGCACACATATTCTCCTATGAGTGTTACTTCAGGAAGACAAACTTAAAATAGAAATGTACAGTCTTCCATTCACATAATGAATATTTGAGCACCAAGTTTGTTTCCAGCATCAAGTTGGGAACTGGGAATAACACCATGCTGAATAAGACATCAGTTCTCGTCTTGAGAAAATCTTAGTCTAGTGGAGGTCAGAATGGTCAGTAGGCAGTTACTTATAGAGTAGTACCTGCTTCAACTGGGAATTCACAGGGTGCTTCCATGAGCACAGAGGGGCTCCCACACCAGTATTTGAGGGTAAGGAAGACAACTTGGAAAAGTTCAATAGAACTTCTTTAATTTATGCATAACCTTAGTATAAAATTTAAATCCTTACTTTGACCTTTACTGGCAATATTTTAAGTAAGTTGCTACCAGGTCGTGCCACTTAAGTAAGATATGGTGGGTGGCTTTTATTATACCTACTGTGACTTGTATGGACACTGTTGAACCTTTACCTGTGGTATCTGGAGAATACATAGGAATCAGGACAAAGGGGTGGGGAGAGAGCAAGGACAAAAGAAGGAATGATAGGAGAAATAGTGCTGAGTGACCACACTTATCACTAGACAACACTGAATATGGTGCTTATTTTCTTTTTCTTCTTTTTTTTTTGTTTTTTGTTTTTTTTGCAGATGGAGTCTCATTCTGTCACCCAGGCTGGAGTGCAATGGTGCGATCTTGGCTCACTGCAACCTCCGCCTCCCGGGTTCAAGCGATTCTCCTGCCTCAGCCTCCGGAATAGCTGGGATTACAGGCACGTGCCACCATGCCTGGCTAATTTTTGTATTTTTAGTAGAGATGGGGTTTCACCATGTTAGTCAGGATGGTCTCAAATCTCCTAACCTTGTCATCCACCTACCTTGGCCTCCCAAAGTGCTGGGATTATAGGCATGAGCCACTGTACCCAGCCAGTGCTGAACTTTTCATAATAAACTATAGGTGTATGGTTAGGCTAGCATAAATGGTTTCTAGTGAGTTTTTGCTCGGAATACCATCTATTCTTCAGAGTAGCTATGAGGGCAAGGAAGGTTAAGGTGCTTGATGCCACACAGTATATTTTTTTTATCCATAACACTTCAAACATTTTAACTGGAAATCATTTCAAACTTACAAATAGGGTTACAATGATAATACAAATAATCCTTGCTTCATTGTCTTATTTCTCTCACATTCTCCCTCACACATGTGTGCACATGCCTGGGCAATTTTGTTTCTGAATCATTTAAGAATAATTTGCATACATCGGCTGGGCACGATGGCTCACACCTGTAATCCTAGCACTTTGGGAGGCTGAGACGGGCGGACCACGAGGTCAGGAGTTTGAGACCATTCTGGCTAACAGAGTGAAATCCCGTCTCCACTAAAAATACAAAAAAATTAGCTGGGCGTGGTGGCGGGCGCCTGTAGTCCCAGCTACTCAGGAGGCTGAGGCAGGAGAATGGCGTGAATCCAGGAGGCAGAGCTTGCAGTGAGCCCAGATCATGCCACTGCACTCCAGGCTGGGCGACAGAGCGAGACTCCTCTCAAAAAAGAATAAGTTGCATATATCGTAGTCTCTATTCCTAAATACACCAGTGTATACTTTTGTAGAAGATACTTTTACAGAAATGCAGTAACTAACTTCAGTATATTTAATATTGATATAATATTCTTTTCTAAGCTACTATCCATACTCCAATTTAGTCAGTTTATTCAATGTCCTTTATAGCAGTGGTCCCCAACCTGTTTGGCACCAGGGACTGGTTTTGTGGAAGACAATTTCCCATGGACCAGGGTTGAAAGGGGACAGATGGTTTTGGGATGATTCAAATGCATTATGTTTATTGTGCACCTTATTTCTATTATTACATTGTACTATATAATGAAATAATTATATAATTCACCATAATGTCGACTTAGAGGGAGCTCTGAGCTTGTTTTCCTGCAACTAGACGGTCCCATCTGAGGGTTATGGGAGACAGTGACAGATCATCAGGCATTAGTTAGATTCTCCTAAGGAGTGCACAACCTAGATCCCTTGCATGTGCAGTTCACAATAAGGTTTGCCCTCCTATGAGAATCTAACGCAACAGCTGCTCTGACAGGAGGCAGAGCTCAGGCGGTAATGGGAGATATGGGGAATGGCTGTAAATACAGATGAAGTTTTGCTTGGTCACTGGCTGCTCACCTCCTGCTGTGTGGCCTGGTTCCTAATGCCCAGGAGGCTGGGGACCACCTGCTTTACATTTTCTTCTCTGACACAGAATCTAGTCTAAGATTAGGTACTACATTTAGTTATCATGTTTGCTTAGAATCCTTTAATTTGGAACATTGCCACATTTTTTTTTTTGACATTGACAGTTTTAAAGAGTCCCTTTTATTGTTCATAGTACTTTAATACTAGATAACCTCTTAGTACCTGGCACAGGGTCAGTACTTACTTATTGCTTGATCTTGAAGACAGATATGCCTCCAAACAGGAAAGAAAAAGGATTGGTAAATGTTCATCTGGGCTGTAAGCACTGTTAAGAGCTGCCTACTTTGCCTTAACTAGTAAAGCATATCTCATGTAATCATTTTTCAGAATTAAATATTAACATAAGGGTATTCAGCTCTATTTTACATTATTGCCTACTCACTACAACATTTCACTGATTTAGTTATACAGTTCTCTGCTTTGGAATTTTAACTTTATTTGGAATTTTAAAAAAGTCTTTGTCAAAACTAGCCATGTCTCCTGTTTTGCAAGTGAAGCAACCAAACAAAGAATAGAAAGCACTTCTGGGTGAAATGTAACCTTTTGATCAGGAGATTATATAACAGACGTTTCACAGTTTAGGTGAGAATTCCAGTCTTATGGCCAAAACATAACATTATGGGGAAAATGGGCATCAAGTACATATTAGAAAATTACTGTTTGTGATTTTGCACAGTAAATAAGACTACAAAACACACAGACTGCACAAATCTCAGTGAAGTGTAGAATTATGTTGAATTCTAGGTTGAGGACCTTACACATTTGACACTAATCCTATCTCCGTGCTCATAGCACAGAGTCCGTCAACATTTGATTGTCTTCCGTATGGATGCAGATTTTCTGATCTTTTTTTCTGTGTAAATCTTATCACTCTACTGCAAACAGATAGCAGGAATGTTTTACACAGTACCTTTCAGAGTGCAGTATACATGGTTGCCATTGAACCAATACTGATAAAATGTTCTGCCAGAAGTAGGAATTGATACAAGTGTTGCAAGTCAGACAAACCTGAGCCCCTAGTCCCAAGTCCCCTACTTAGCTGGCAGTGTGGCCTTGAGTGTGCTAATCTCTATTTTTCTCATCCATAAAATGGGAATACTGGTAGTTTCTGCCAGGAAAAGGCAGTGTGAGGTTGGTATAAAAGCTTTGAAATTCAATACACAGGGCTCATGAGATGGGTCTAGTTCGGCCAACATTTCCAATTCTACATTTTGGTGTTCAGATTAACATGCTTTTAAGTTTATGAGTTTCCAACTATGTATATCTCATGATTCATGAGCTGCTCAATTAAAGTCTGAGCCATCCATAAAGATGGCAATGTGAAATAAAGCCACCTTTGAAGCACCCAAAATCACAAATGGGGCCTTGCCCAAGGTTAAGTCATGATTTCTGCAGATAAACTATGCACCACCACAGTATACAGGGACCCCAAGCTGGCTGGTGTGAAAGTCATCCTTCTAGAATAGAAATGGAATCTCAATGCTCCAAGTCCTACACAAATCACTTGGGGAATCTCTTTAAAATGAAGATTCTGATTTAGTAGATCCGGAGTGCGGGCTGAGATTCTGCATTTATAGAATGTGTTTGGTGAAATATTTTGATATCATTCTAAAGACCAATGAAAAATACACTGAAACTTTATTTAAAAAGTCAGGGTATATAGAAAACAAAAGGCATGTTTGCAAAATTATTTATTTACATTTTAAGCTCACATTAAAATCTTTCTAGGATAGAATGGCTAAGATGAAATATACAAAGCTGATATAAACACATAACTCATTAATCTTTATCTGAACAGAAATATAGAGATGGCGTTAGATAATCTGTTTTCTTCACAAAACCAATGTTCCCTTAAGTCATGCCATGATAACGTCTCCCCATTAAGAACTTGTATTGTCCAAAACAGCTGAGAAGCAAAAAGCTAACTTTGATTTGTTAAACAGCTATTCATATGCCACAAAACCAAAACTACTTTACAGTGCTGACAGGTCCAAATAGGTCCAAACATGATGATTTTTAAATGAGTGCTTTGGTTAATTAGGCTTTGACTTGGTTTTTGGCATTACTTGTATAATTGTATCATTCCAATGCGTCATTACAGGTAATCCATTCAAAACATGACTTGCTTAACACTATCACAAAGCACTTAGCCTTGCCTTGATTGGAAATACCTTTAAGATGCTGACAATAGCAACAATTTCTCTTTTCCTTCACTCGGCAAAAAAAGAAATCACATAAATCACAAAATAAAAAATTCATTTCTCACATGTTAAAAAAGCAAAGTCTGCCATAAACCCTTATTCTTGAGAGAAGAAATAGTTTCTCATAATATCTGCCCTGGGTATTAGTGCATTATTAAAATACTAGACCTGTAATATCGCTTCCTATGCCTTGAAAGTCTATGACTTCATGATCTACTTATGTAAAATATGCAATGCATTGAAGTTTCTGGGAAGAATTCACATTTAAAACAGTTTTAAAACTCTGGATTTAGTAAGAATTTTAGAAAAATAAATAAAACACTGTGGTTCTACCTCTCCCCTTCTACTCTCCCTTCACAAATCTGAGCTTAAGTGCAGGCTTCTAAAGAACAGATGAGAGCAAGATAGTCTGAGAGGTGGGTTTTACTATCCATATTTTCCTTTTCTTAGTGTAACATATTATCACAAAGGCAAACTTGATTCCCTTTCCTTGAAATGAAGATCCCATCTTCTAAGATGATCTTAAATAATTGTTCTTAAATAAAAAAGCTTAAAAGTCAGTGCTTTTAATAAGCAACTAAATGCCTATAATACATATAACTTAATATTTTGAAGAGTGCTACTGTAAAGTTTGAAACAACATCTAAACGTAATTTTAAGTTTACATTTAATTCTTTAAAAGGTCTTTTAAAAGCTATAAGCTCTATTACAATTTGCCAACTAAATTATAAATTGCCACTCACCTTCTCAAAAATTGTTGCACAAATGTATACATTTAAGGTATCTATATGGGAAAAACCTCAATATGAGAAATATCAATCTCATAAGTGGGGTAAACGAGAAATTAAGCACCTAGATATTGGTTAAATTCACTTTCATTTGAGCAGCATTTTGATTTTGAATAGAGATTCTAAATGTAGTCTAAACTTTCCAGAAAGTCATATTTACATTCATTGTACATTTTATATACACATAAATACAAATTTATAGGAAATACACAAATTAACCTACACCTCTTACCGTGTAAAAGACGAAAATTAAAAATACAACAACTGTGATCACATGCTAAGGCCAGCTATCTGGGAAATATTATTGTTCAGTTCCGACAGCAATAACCTTGAGTAACTTGGCGCATATCACAAATACACTACAGGTACTTAGTTTATGTCTGTCCTTAGCCTAGGCCAAGCCATAGTTTTAAGTGAAAAAATTTTCTGTGAAAGCTAATGACATACAAGTAGTTAAACACCTACTAGAAATGTTTGCACCGCAGAAGAAAGATCTAAAGAAGGCATGATAGCAGATGTCAAATATTTTGATGTATAATAATAGGGAAGGATTAAAATTAACTCTATATCCAGGGAGAAGTCAGGGCTTTCTGACAAGAGCTGTGCAAAAATTCAAAGGTCTGCTTCATCAGTGTGAACTCCCAGTCCCACAAAAAACCGTGCCTTGTCAAGGCTCTTGTAGTGAGGCCTCCTGGGTTGACCGGTGAGACTCATAAGCCCCAAGAAACCCTGAAATTCCCTGATGGAAATTATTTTGTTGAGATTGAGTTTCTGACACAATGACTTCTTGGGCAGTTTGCTTTCTCTTGTGTTCCTGCCCATAAAGCAGTGCTTGATTTTGCTGTTACACCTTTTGTAAATGGATGGGCTTGGCCCTCCAGGAATATATCAAAGCGAACTTTTCGGATTATTGTCTCATGAAAACAAGCAGGTTGTTGTGATGAGCTTGGATAGTGCCCTGCACCTAGTAAGTGTTCCACCAACTGCTGGCGGAAGTGGCTAGAAGCAGAGATTATAATTGGAAGAAAAAGTTACCGAATCTAAAATGTGTAACTGTTCTATAAAGTTTTGATCTTGAGCATGAGTGGTAAGTCCTATTTGGCACTCCTTGACCTCAGGTGGCATGCCAATGATTATCACAGTAAGAAATTCTTAGAATCAGATTTGAGGTATAGAAGGAGTAAGAAACACGGAAAATTTTGATCTATATTAAATAAACTCTTCTGTAAGTCAGGTTTTAAACCCTAAAATCAAGGCCTTTTTTTCCCCAGAATATTAAATTTACTAAAAATGTAGAAATAAAAATTCTACTATGGCTGTAAATATATAAGACAAATAAATGAGGTCACATGGTTTATACATTTCAGATTCTTAGAGAGGCCCTACAGTAGTTCAGGAAGACAGTTTACAGTATTGTTCCCTGAGTTCTTGAGGCAACCTCAAGTAAGTTCATGAACTCCAAGATTTGAGAGACAGAAAACCTACATGGTCTGCTTATCCCTCTTTTCTAAGAGTAGCTATTTACTCCAAAGTGGTTTGTTCAGTGCTTTCCCTATAGTTCAACTGCTTTAATTATGTGGCTTTATCCATTTCTTAGAAGACCAGCTCCCCAAATGAAACCTCTAAGAGAAAGAAGAAAAGAAAAGGCTGTTTAAAGCAAGTAAGCTTTAACGTTAGTTAAGAGTGCAATTGAGTAAATCACTTCTAAATCTATAATACAAAAAAAGTGGTAATACTGCCACAGGTGTTAGAAGGTTAGAATTCTACAGATTTGGGTTTGTCTGACCTCAGTGGTTAATAAGCCCTGCCTCCTAACCAAACAATTACACTCTACCAATTAATTGTCTACCAATTAAAAGAACCAAAACTATTACAATAACTTTCCAGTATTTAAATATGTAAGAACACCTACATTTGGCTTTAAAATACACTTTATAACAACCATTCTCATCAGATCTCAAACTTCAAATATCTAGACTTTACACATAGATTTGTAACAATGATTTAAAAAAAACCAAAAACCCCAAACCACAAAAACTCATTCAAAACTGCTATTTTTTAGGTTCTTGAATTGTTTTCATATGTCCACATTCTTGGTGGCTATTAGAATTTTAAAATAAACTCAAATCTTGGGAATAATTTAAGTAGTGAAATATGTATTTATTTTCAAACTCCCGTTAAGTGTCTATTTAGAAAAACTAATTATGATAAATGGAAACTCCAGTTCTGTTGCTTAATTTTAACTTTAAGCCAATAAAGGTTAAAAAAGTTGAGAACCTTCTGAAATGTTCCATCTATTTCAGTAAAGTGCACAAATATGAGTGTACCCTTTGGTTTGGCTATGACCTCAAAGGAGGTGTAGAAGTCAGTGGCGCTGGTGTCAGATTCCTAACTATATTACTGAGGCTGGCAATCTTCTCCTCCAGGAGGTAATTTTTCTTCTCTGCTGTTTTCTGTCGCTGTTCAGTCATTTCCAGAGCTTTCAACAACTGGGCATTCTCAACATACAAGTCCTTCACCATTGCGTCTGCCTTAGTGTTCTTGCAGAGCTAGAAACAGAACCAGAAACATCTTGACTCCATTTCTGTAACTCTTCTTAAACCTTTGGTTTAAGGTCTGACATAAGGACTGTTGTTTTGTAAAGGCAAATCACTTCTTCTAATTATATTGTTTTATTTTACAATATAGCTTCAACATCAGACTTGGCATCAGGGATACCATTGGAGCAAATCCACCTTTCCAAGCTATTTCTTTGCATAAGATGTTGATGATGTAGGTTACTAATAGAACAGACTGATATTAGAGGGCACCAAAACAAAAGGTTTTTTCTACCTAAATAGGCATTATTTATTTATTTATTCTTTAAAAACATAAAATACTTTTAAAACCTAAATTCCTGAGGTGTCAGGTGTGGACTGTTTAACTCTGCTTGTAACAGATGCTTGAACTTCCCATTCATAACTACAACTCACTGATTATCTAAAAATACAGCTCATGTATTATAACAGAGATAAGATTTGGGCAGTTACTTTTCCTGAAATGTCTTTGTTTTGTTTTGTTTTGCATGGGGCTTTGTCTAGTCTAATCTTTATAGTTAGAATATATGGTCTAGGTTGGGATGGGAAAACTTGTTAGCAGCCTTGGGATACTTTCATTGTTGTTCTGGTTAATATTTTCCATATCCCCTTCCCATGTTACCTTTTAAGTGTTCATTTTATACCCAATTTCAAGTAAGGCATCTAAAAGTATAAAGGTTTATGAGAATAAAGAGTAATTAAAGAGTAACTTAACCTATTAGGGCAGGGATAAGGATGACAGCACTCTCAAGCTCAGAACCTAGATGTTTGGCAGGCATCACATAATATTTCAGAAACTCTTCTCTGTTGAACTTCCCAAATACAACTTTTTTTTTCCTTCCTCCCTCCCTTCCTTTCCTTAAAAAAACACATTGGTATTTCTTCATCACCAATAGAATAAAAATTAAGCTCCTTGGCTCAGCACTGGAGGCCTACTGTCCTGTTCCCCCTTCCTCTCTAGTCTCTCCTGCTGCCTCTCCCAGGACAGTGTGAACTGGCAATGCTGAAGTGTTTATATGTGTCCACACCCCACATGTGGTCATAACTCCATGACGTTCCCACAGTCTAGGATGCCCTTCCCCACACTTTCTTAACTGGGTGAAATCTTAACCCTCAAGATGCAGATTAAGAGGTCTTTAGGAAGCTTTCTTTAAACTCCCGGGTTGGATCAAATATCTCTTCTCTTGTGTTCACCTCTACTGAAAACAGGACGGATCCCACTCACTTCTGAACCTACCATTTGGCCAAATGTTTGGCACCTTGTAAGTGCATTCTATATGGGCAGCGACTGTTGTATCCATGTGCCCACGGCAGGACCTTGCCCACAGTAACTATGTGCTGAATGCTTGAATACGTAAAGAACTGAATGGATAAATGCTTACTAAACGGGACCTTTTCTTCCCTGTGTATTAAGATACAGGGCAACAGAAAGTTCCTGTCTACAGCTGAATTCAGACCCTCTCTTGGGGTTATTCTTAGGTTTTAAGTATCTAAAGAACTAGGTTGGGCATTTTCTGCCCCCCACCCAACATGTTCATCTCAGTTTCCAGAGAGGCTATAATACTCTCCCAGAGGGTAGTACTTTTCTGCTTGTCTCTTCAAGTTGTGGAGGTGCAACTAATTTCTAAACACCAAAGCCACATCTGCCACCAGCAGGTGAAAAGGAGCAGGCTGTTTAGTGGTCCTGGAATCTGGGGTCTAGACTGTAATTCAAACTACATCTTTTTGGAGTCGCTGTAGCAATAAGATACTTTTTGAGGTTTTCATAAGCTGTTGGGAACAGGAAAGCTAAAGTTCCATTTATTACCCCCCTATTTTTTTTTTTTTTTTACCAATATCATTTTTCAATTTAAACAGGAGTATTTCCTGTCTCAGGCAGAGAAAAATCTATTGATTCACATGGACCTAAAGCATGTGAATGGATATGCTTTAGGTCCATGTGAATCAATATATCTTTTTTGATCTTTAAAATCTTAGGTCCATGTGAATCATGTTAGCAAAGATTTACACTTTTAAATTGTGGACAAACATGCCTTAAACAGAGCTTTGGAAAAAATACACAGTTCATATTTTTGGGGCAGTATGAGGGACAGGAAATCCTAAGTTCTTGTAGACATTTATAATAGAATTTGCCTTTATTAGACAATGTAAGTTAATGAGTTAATGGCAATAAACGGATGTAAAACTGGCGTTAAAGCTGGAATGTGAGGTGGGTGAACAGAGATGACCAGGGAGGCTCACTTGTTCTTTGAGCTGATTCACTTTCTCTTGAAGAAGCCTTTTCACTAGTTTCAGTTTCTGTTCAACTTCTATCATTCGTTCTTCCATGACAGTTACCAGTTGTTCCTGGTTTCCCTGAAGGGAAGAAAAGTATATTATTCGAAAATCATGTCACACTGAAAAGAAAACACTGGTTTATTTTCCCCACAAGATGCCTAAAGAAAGGACAGCAAATGTTTTGCCTTTGTACCAGGAAGGATGGATTTCTCATGAAATGAGTTTTGAGCCCTGCATGGATTGCACAGGTCAGAAAAGTAACCCTATCAGAGAAAGAATCAGATTTAAAAAACAAAAGAATCTTACCTGTGTTACCATCATCCCCCTGATATAAAGCAAAATTCTTAAAACCCAGAATTTAATACCTGTGTGTACTTCTAGTAAAATGGAAATCCAAAGTAACTTAAAAGACAGTTATCAACTTCCCATCTGTGATTTGGGACTTTGCAATGTTGTGGGCCTGTCAACACCAAAACAAGCACGGAATATATTCAGGGTTTCCCAACATTTCCAACAGCTTGCAATATGCATATCTGTTTTTCCTTTGACGTGGCTGATAACTGTGAGGGTGGTTTTCTTTCTTCATAATAATCAGCCTCTTCCTGCCAATTTTTCTAGTCATCTGTTTCCCACTTGTAAACGTGAAGCACACACCTGGACTGGAGGATGAGTTTACTACCAGAGCAGATTGAAAATTAAAAATCTCCTCACACAACAGTGATGGGTTAAGGAGTAAGTGGGTTTTGGAGAGGAGAGAGACCTAGAATGCAACCCCCATCCCTCTGCAGTCCACCCAAATGTCCCCATAAGGAATTTCAGATTTCATAAAGGTGTTAATAGCTGATGGTAGTTAAGAAAGACTTTAAAAGACATGCAGAATGACCAAACATGAGTCAAAGGCCACCATCTGTTTGGATACTAAGTAATAACACTTAATCATAAAAGAAACCCTAAATCATTGTAGTAACTATCCTGAGGATAAAAACTGTAATAGGCAAAGGTCTAATGCAGGAAGTAAGTTACAAAAAATTGGGCCTGGAGGACATCTAGCTTTTAAAAAGGCCTATATTTAAAAAAAAATAGCTTTTTACAGTTCAAACATATAAATATAAAATGTCTGATGTCTATGTGCCCGACAACAAAGCAAAACAAAAAAACATAAGAGATAATTCAAAGAAGAGTTGGCAAAAGAGTAGAAAAACAGGAAAAACAAAGGCAGTCATATACTTAAAATTTATTTTATTGTTTCATCAAAAATTTCCTGTCAAAAAGATTTATACATCTTATACGAAACAGTAAAAATACCCCTGATTTTCTTCAAATTCCATATATAAAAGTAGTACCTTTTGTTAAAAATAGTTACAACATATGGAATGAGAAAATATATAGACTACATCCTTTCAAGAATCTTAAATCCACACTCTTTAAAGGGTATAAATAAAATGATTTGTAACAAGTTGATGTTTGTGAATTTGATTCACAAGATCTGTCATTTCTACATAAATAAATAAGAGACATAATACTGCAAAGGTTTAACAGTAAAAATAATAAAATAATTCAAAAGAGCACTTAATTCCAACACAGCTTATGTCTCTGTGTGTGGTGTGTGTGCATGGGTGGGTGTGTGCATCTGTCTGCCATGGTAAGAAATGCCAGCGATAGCAGCCCAGTTTTCACAGGTGCCCAATCCTTCTGTAGGAATCTGCATGCACTGCTCGCTGCTCCGGTAGCAAGGCCTAGAGAAAGAAGGCAAGTGGTACACTTCACCCTCATGTCAGGATGAGTTTTTAGGGGGAGTCTAAATTCACACATTTATAATGCAAACAATTGTTAAAAGCATACACATTAACACTACATAGGCAAGCAAAGCAACACAGAATGCAGAAGAGATCACATCACTCCACACACAGAAATGTGCAGATTTAACAATATTCTGTATTCTTAAAATTAGTGTCAGCTTAGCAGCGGGAAGTGAGCCTGCAGTAGCATTCTGGTGAGAGTAATAAGCAGTCCACCCTGTCATCTGGTTGGAGGATTTTTTTTTCTTTCAAAAATCTTAGTGTTTGTCTAATCCTGAAGGAATTGGAGGAAAAGGATATTTTTTTTTTAACATTGGTGGGTGGGTTGGAAACAGCAGGCTTTGAAAATAGTGTGTACGAGAGCAATGAGTAGAATCCTGGTGGATCATTTGGTCAGAAGGTCCACTAAAAACCGAGATCAAAGTTTTGTAGTTCAATTATATACTGGAGAGTTAAAGCATCTAACACTCGACCATCACAATTTAAGAACTTTAATATTGGGAAGTTGAAGAAGTATGTATAAAGCTTCCAAAAACAGATTTTAAAGCTCATAAGACAAAGACCTTCTGAAGTTCATTAGAAATACAGCATAGGTATGGATGTAGAGGGAAAAGTTTATTAGAACTGACAAATGGTAGGAGGACTTAGTAATTAAGCATGGATGGATACTAGCAGAAGAAACAGAACTGTTCCTATGTAGAGTTCCAGGGCTGATGTGACTTCACAAAGTCATGCTGAGGGGATTCAAATAAGAGATGGGAAATTCCTTATCAGGCAAGGTATCTGAGAGGCAAGGTATCTGAACACACAAGCACATGCAAACCAGAAAGCATTAACGTTGAATTCCACAAAGAAGGACTTTCTGTTTTATTCCTAATTCTGAATTAACTAAATGGGCAAGCCCCAAGAGTTAAGAAACTTCTGAGAAAGGGATGATGAATGAGGCACTAAAGAGAAATAACTATGAATACTTGAAAATCTAAGTAATATAAGATTGGATGTGGTGGTGAGCTGGGATCATGCTAACAAACAATGAGAAGACTTTTACTTTCTTAAATAGTTGTATGAACTATGTCAACTAGAAAGATGTCACTGACTACATACTCTATTTGTTGTGAAAAGTCCTCATTTGTGATTTTCATGGGATGCAGCAGGCTGCAGGGCTCTGGCACAGGGAAGCTCAGTATACTTTGTTAGTAGCGCATATCCTAGCCACATTTAAATTTTGTAATGTTTTTGGCATGGGATGGGAACATTAGGCCAATTGTACACTATGTTTAAGTGATCCTGATACTTCACTGTCTATTACAAATGGGCAAAGGAGACCCAGAACACTAAATGACTCAGCTTAGAAGCTGAGAACTCAAAAGTAGCACTGCACAGCCCAAAAAATAGCACTGCAGTTCTGTGGGTTTGTCATACAGGTAAAATACAACTCTGAAAGAAGATTTAGGGTTGTGATTTTGTTTTGTTTTTTAAATTTAAGAGATGGAGTCTTGCTATGATGCCCAGGCTGGAGGACAGTGGCTATTCATAGGCATGAGCGTAGCTCAATGCAGCCTTAAACCTCTGGCCTCAAGCGATCCTCCCATCTCAGCCTCCCAAGTAGCTGGGACTACAGGTGTGTGCCATCAGATTTAGGTTCTTTCTCTCAACCTTTGAACTGGTATAACTTTCAAATAAACAGGTAAAATTAACAGGTGATTAACAGGTGATCTACTACTAGAGAAGAGAGAGCTTCACACCTGTGGTGTGTTGGTTTCGGAGGTCCTGTTTTCAAGTTCCTCCTGCAGGTGCTGGTTTATCCTTTCTGTCTGCAGCAGCTGGTGTTGAAGCTGCAGAAACTGCTCCCTGGGTACCATCGGACAGGCTTGCTGCTGGAGCAGCTGCAAATCCCAAGCATGAGGGGACGGGCTAGGCGTCACAGTGAACCTCAGGTGCTGCATCTGAAGGACAAGGGCAAAGTCCTGGTCAGTTGAGTCCCTTCAATCCCCGAGCTGCCCTTGATGGTGTCAGGCAGTGAGAAATGAAGACTATGAATTCATTAATAACCCCAGATCCACTGAAACTTGGAAACAGGACAGCATATGGGCCTGAGGAAATGAGAAAAGCTATTTCACTTAGCAGAGAATATGCTTAATAAGTAGCCTTTCTTAAAAGTTTTAGGCTTAAAAAAAAAAAGCCCTTCCCAACTCTGGAGTGATATTAAGGGCATGATGTACATAATGCATCTGAATTCTATTTCATTTTTTCTTACACTTCCCCTCTTTTAAAAAGTGGGGTTAGAGAAAGTGGTTATGCTTTAGGGTTTTACCACTTACCATTCATAAAGATTCTTAAAATGTTCAATGACTACATTTTTTTCCAACCCCAAGTTAGCAATTTTTTTGAAGAACCTCATCTTGAATCTAAAATTATTTTAACCTACCTTTAGTTTATCAGTATGCAGTTATACCCTTAGATTAAACAGCACAAGACAGACAATTTTGGGGCATAAAGCAATAATATCCTAGAACATCTGGGAACTGGAGAACATGGAATGGAAGAATTCAAGACAATGAGGAAATGTGTACCAACATGCCAGTCAAAGTGGGGGAGAGGAAAGGGAGGAGGATGCACGGCATTTTGGCTAGTGAGGCAGGCCACCTCACATTTATAAATATGCAGAGCATGCAACAAACATGACCAAGTACTAAATTCAAGAAGCGGCACCTCCAGGCTTGTGTGAGAAACGTGGAAAAGAACCTCTAAGACTCGGCTATGACTAAATGTTACCATGAAATGTCAGAGCCACTATCCATTTCCTTATATCTAAATTTCTAGGTGGGGACAGGCGCATTGCCCACTTTAAGATACTTCTAGTTGTAGATTCAGAAAACCACTTTATTTTTATGATTAAAATTATGGAGAATTATCCCATAATTTTATATCAGTGGGATAATTTTCTTCATACATAATAATGCTTTAAATACTGAGGAAAAGTTTGATGTAAACAGACACATCATTAAAACAAAATGAATACTGGCTCTTAGCTTAACTGTTATAATCAATAGAAATGATAACATGAGCAAGGGGTTTAATGAGATGGCTCCATGCTATGAAAGTTCATTGTAAGAGAATGTTCTACCTTCACACACTATCTCAGGCAGAGAACTGCACCCTTCTCTGCTACTTCCAACCACTGAGTTCTAGGTACAGGTTAGCCACAGACAAAACAAAAAGAGAAAATTACAGGAGTTATAAAAAGAGAAAAGTATGAGTTATAAAAAGAGAAAGAACAGTACTAATTAGGTCTATTATATACATGAATAAGAGCATATGAAAGACCAACATTTACATTTTTCTGTATATAAATTTTACAGACATTAAAATGTCCTACAATTCTAATTCTGCAAGTGCATCTTCACTTACTGTATCCTATTTGTGCCCCTCCCAATATAATGATGTAGAAGATTCCAGGTCCAGGCCAGGTGCAGTGGTTCACACCTGTAATCCTAACACTTTGGGAGGCCGAGGTGGGTGGATCACTTGAGGTCAGGAGTTCAAGACCAGCCTGGCCAACATGGTGAAACCCCGTCTCTACTAAAAGTACAAAAATTAGCCAGGCGTGGTGGCACGTTGCCTTTGGTCCCTGCTACTCGGGAGGCTGAGACGGAGAATTGCTTGAACCTGGAAGGCAGAGATTGCAGTGAGCCAAGATCACACCAATGTACTTCAGCCTGGGTGACAGTGAGACTCCGTCTAAAAAAAAAAAAAAAAAAATGCCGGGTGTGGTGGCTCACACCTGTAATCCCAGCTCTTTGCGGGGCCAAGGTGGGCGGATCATGAGGTCAGGAGATGGAGACCATCCTGGCAACTTGGCAAAACCCTGTCTCTACTAAAAATACAACTGGGAATGGTGGTGGGCGCCTGTAATCCCAGCTACTTGGGAGGCTGAGGCAGGAAAATTGCTTGAATCTGGGAAGCGTAGGTTGCAATGAGCTGAAATCGTGCCACTGCATTCCCACCTGGTGACAGAGCCAGATTCTGTTTAAAAATAAATAAAAAAGATTATTCCAGGTCCAGTATGGAACGGATCTGACGTTAAATCTCTTGCCACTTGGAGATGCAGAAGTATAAACTATAAACCATTTTTGTTAAGTGTCTGAAATGTTGGCTATCAGAGAGGTACACAACAGACTCGAGAACTGCTGATATAGTCTGTAACCCTTCTGCTGAATGTTCAAAACGAATTTATTGAACCGCTCACATTGAAAAAGTCCTGAAGTAGGAGTCAAATTCTAGCCCTAATTTTCCCTTTTCCTAGTCTAGTGATCTGTGATCTTTAACGACAGTGGGGGGATGTGTTATATTAGAACCGTGACTGTTAAACTAGTACATAGAGATGAGCAGAGACTACTTCCCCCAAGGGAGTGCACATGTCAGATCAGAACCTGGAAGACAGCTTTGCTCAAATCCCGATTCCAGAGATTCTGATGTAGAAACCTGTCCCTGCCCAGCCCACCACCATTGCTCCAATCAGATAAGAATCCCTGCCAGAGTGAGGAGTGTACCTACCCCTCAGGTGAGCTGGGACACACTGTACATCCCCCAAATTAACCTGCTCTATAGATATCACACTATAAATAAAAATCCAATTTGTAGGGCTGGAGAGGGGGAATGGTTAATGCTTAATAGCTACAGCTTCTGTTTGGTGTGATGAACAGGTTTTGGAAGTAGTGGTGATGGTTGTAGGATGTTGTGAATTTAATGAATGCCACTGAATTGTACATTTTTAAATGGTTAAAATGGCAAATTCTATGTTAGTCATATGTTTATCACAGGTTAAAAATTAATATACTAAAAACTATTGAATTGTACACCTGAAATATGTGAACTATATAGTATGTGAATTATACCTAAATAACACTGTTTTTGTTTGTTTGTTTTGAGATGGAGTCTTGCTCTGTCACCCAGGCTGGAATGCAGTGGTGCGATCTCGGCTCACTGCAACCTCCACCTCCTGGGTTCAAGCAGTTCCCTGCCTCAGCCTCCTGAGTAGCTGGGACTACAGGTGCACGCCACTGCGCCTGGCCAATAACACTGTTTTTAAAAACTCCAATCTGGAGTAATATACAATCTGGAGTAATATAGGAGGGATCAGGGAACTCCCAACACTTTGGGAGGCTGAGGTGACAGGATTGCTTGAGCCGAAGAATTCAAGGCTGCAGTGAGCTGTGATCACACCACTGTACTCTAGCCTGGGTGACAGAATCTCAAAAAAATATCCCATTTGTATAAATCTATAGCGTTTTTTGTTTTTTTATTTTTTTATTTTTTGAGATGGAGTCTTGCTCTGTTGCCCAGGCTGGAGTGCGGTGGCGTGATCTTGGCTCACTGCAACCTCTGCCTCCCAGGTTCAAGCGATTCTCCTGCCTCAGCCTCCTGAGTAGCTGGGAATACAGGCGCGCGCCCCCACACCCAGCTAATTTTTGTATTTTTAGTAGAGATGGGGTTTCACCATGTTAGCCAGGTTGGTCTCGAACTCCTGACCTTGTGATCCGCCTGCCTCAGCCTCCTAAAGTGCTGGGATTACAGGCATAAACCACCGCACCCAGTTAATAATTCGGTTCCATTTCCTAATAAAAGCTTCATTTGAATAAACAGGTATGAGATGTTCCTTTCAATGTTCAAATAGAAAAATTCATGCTTTTTCCTTAGCTATTTGGCTCCAGTGTCAAGAACACTTAATTTTCCTCCTCTGTTAGCAAATATTTACTACTAGGTCAGAAAAAAACATGGGGAAATTGCTTATGATGGCTAGTACTGTCAACGGGTGCCTGGTAAGACAGGGGAACAGGCGGGAGAAGAACTGGCCTCTTGGCAGAGCCTCTGGAAAGGCTCTCCGGTGACTAAGTACACACTGCTACTTTTCAGTTTGATACTAGACAATATGGGCTTAGTTTTAGACATCTTATTCCTCAGTATATCATTATATTTCATGAGAAAAGCACGTCTACATCTAAGTACAGCCCACAGCTCAGTTTTGAATGCATTCATTTTATTGCTGTTAAAAAAAGAAAAAATGGTTTAGATTTCACTAAAGTTTCATGAATTTCCCCTTTAGCTGACAGATCAGAGAACACAAAATTGACAAACTTCACTGGTGATTTAAATGTTACTGCTATATGTATGCCCATATTTCACATTAAAAATCAGTGCTTGGTGCTTGGTTTTTAAAAGCTACCTTTGCATGTGGCCAGCTTCATGAAAGAAAAAAATAGCTCCATTTCTTCTTTTTCCTCTTTTTTTTTTTTTTTGAGATGGAGTCCGGCTTTGTTGCCCAGGCTGGAGTGCAGTGGCGTGATCTCGGCTCACTGCAACCTCTGCCTCCTGGGTTCAAGCAGTTCTCCTGCCTCAGCCTCCTGAGTAGCTAGGATCACAGGCGCCCACCACCATGCCCAGCTAATTTTTTTGTATTTTTAGTGGAGATGGGGTTTCACCATGTTGGCCAGGCTGGTCTCGAACTCCTGACCTCAGGTGATCCACCTGCCTCGGCCTCCCAAAGTGCTGGGATTATATGCGTGAGCCTCTGTGCCTGGCCCCATTCCTTCTTATAATTCTGGATTTAAAAATATGTGTATACATAGTACTTTTTAAGAGCACAAAAAGAATTTCTACATGTTCTTCTCTGCCTTACAAAAGTCTTATAGTTCACTAAATGTTAGATTGACTAATTTCATCTACCCAACGTATATCAATGAAATCCTTAAGGATTTATACATAAGTTTATTTTCTGAATACTAAGTTTAATTATAGGATATAACAATCTAGAAGACTGGAACCCAAAGTCCAAGCTGACAAGTTAGTTTTACAAATCCAGTTTTTTCTTTTTCTTTCTTTTTGAGACAGGGTCTCTGTCGCTCAGGCTGGAGTGCAGTGGCATGATCTCGGCTCACTGCTACCTCCAACTCCTGTGCTCAAGCAATCCTCCTGCCTCAGCCTCTCAAGTAGCTGGGACTACAGGTATATACCACCATACCTGGCTAATTTTTGTGGTTTTTTTTTTTTTTTTGTAGAGACAGGGTTTCACCATGTTGCCTAGGCTGGTCTTGAACTTCTGGACTTAAGCCATTTGACTGCCTCAGCCTCCCAAAGTGCTGAGATTACAGGTGTGAGCTACCATGCCTGGCCACAAATACATTTTCATAGTTATTAGATGTACCTCTCACAAAGCAGTGCTGAGTTCTAAATGTAGTAATGAAGAATAGCAGCACTTGAAATGAAAACTTCCAAATGTTAATGCCCTCAAATTTCCCGCATGGATTTCCCAACTGAAGAGGGTGCTAGAGATCAATCATGCCTATCAAATGCTGCAATATAGGAGGGATCAGGGGAACTGGCATAAATACGGTGATGGCAAGAGTGCTCAGGGCCCCTTGGCTAATCAGAAAGTCCCTGCAACCTGGATTTGCAGAGGTACAGGTCTTTGCATTTTAGGTCATCATTATTACTTCCTCTCAAAAGCAGTATGGCTTCCTATGACAGTATAATTAAGCAAAGTTGTCTATAAAACTTGGTAAGACAGACCAAAGAATTCAACTTGGCAGTGTACTTAGATTTTCACAACGGGAATTCAATGCCATGTCTAGTCACTCCCAACAAATGGCTCATTCATGGATTAAAATATTCTTCATAGCTAAGGCCATCTGCTGAGAAACTTACCTCCATGAGCTGCTCATCCAGTTTTACTTGTTTCTTTTTCAGGCCTTCATTTTCCAAATGAATTGTTTCCAATTCTTGTTCAAGAGAATTCATCTGACTGACCTGTTTAAAAAAACAAAATATTCCCTTTAAACAAAAACAAAAACACTTGAGTTGCTCTAGTTTATTTTGACAAATCTGTGGTTGTCAGAAATCTCAACTCTTGGAAGAAAGCCAAGTTTATTCAGTGACAGAAAACAAATAATACAATTCAGTGTATTGCTTACATTTAAGTGATCTAGTTTTAATCACCTGTCATCATAGAGAATAGATTCCTTAAGGCAGCTGGCTTTTAAACTTGGATGCCACCCACTGTAAGAAATACATTTTATCTTACAACACAGTACATACACCCACACATATGTACAGTACATAGGTACGTATCACTGAAATATCCTTACCATGGACCATGTACTCTGATATTTTGTATATTTTATTAATAAAAAATGCTGGTTTCCATTAAATTGATTTCATAATCCTCTACTATGGATCTGCAGTGGGAAAAATACTGTCTTAAGGCAAAGTTAAAGGCTTAAAATTGGGAGTACATAAAACCTGATTTATATAACTTTTCAATTTTCAAGATTTCATGAGCGCTTTTTATTTTTATTTTTTTTGAGATGGAGTTCACTCTGTTACCCAGGCTGGAGTGCAGTGGCACAATCTCAGCTCACTGCAACCTCCGCTTCCTGGGTTCAAGCGATTCTCCTGCCTCAGCCTCCCGAGTAGCTGGGACTGCAGGTGTGCACTACTGTGCGCAGCTAATTTTTTGTATTTTTTTTTTAGAGATGGGGTTTCACCATGTTGGTGAGGCTGGTCTCGAACTCCTGACCTCATGATCTGCCCACCTTGGCCTCCCAAAATGCTGGGATAACAGGCATGAGCCACTGCATCCAGCCTCACTTTTATAACTCTTACTACAGGAAGAACCTAGTGAGCTACGGGTCACTGAGTCAGAATATTGCTCAGTAAAAAAACATACAACACTATCTTAGAAAGCTGATTTTGCTTCTATCAAAAAGAACTGAAGAGAACGGCAAGAATTGTGAAGCAGAAGTGTAGTCTTCCGGGTCCGTTTTAAAATTCAATATAAATGAAAAGCCTAGCACAGACTTTTTTCCCCCTAATGAGCAGCTAAATGAAACCCATTTTCTTTCTGCAAAGTTTACTTGAATGTACCTGAAATGAAATGACATTTCGGCTTTAGAGCACAACCAGGCCTTCTTACTGCAAATGGTCATAACTTTCACAAAAAACAAAAATTTTATGAATATTTTATAATGAAATATTTTTCTCAGATTTCTAAACAAACCATTTTTTTTATAAAGAGGTAATAGTGAAAACTGAGTTTCAGTTTAGAAAAAGAAAACAACTCTGAGAAGTCTGGTCTGAACTCTAAGTTCATGGGACAAATTACAGAAAGCAAACTGAGTGGCACTACAGAGCTGTGACCATGGGGTAGCCAGCCTCCCAGACGCCCTAAAGAGCCCCACCTCCGGGTATTCACATACAGTCCCCTCCCACACTATACTAGGGTTAGTCTGCGTGACAAATACAATGCAGCAGAAATGTTGGTATGTCACTTGCAGGCTTAGATCATACAAGGGACCACAGCTTCTGTCTTGGTCTTTTGGTCTCAGTGTCTGTTTCATCACTTCTTCTGGGGGAAGCCAGATGTTATACCCTAAGAAAAGGCCCAGGTAGTGAAGAGCTGAGGTCTCAGGCAAGCAGCCAGCAAGGAACAGCAGCCTCTTGCTAACAGTTGCATGCATGAGCTTGGAAAGTAGATCCTCTAGCCCCCGTGAAGCCTTCAGGCAACTGCAGGCCTGGCCAACACCTAGACTGCATCCTCATGAGAGCCTTGAGTTGGACCACCCAGCTAAACTGCTTCTGAATTCCTAACTTGTAGATAAAGACAACAAATGTTTTAATTTGTTACATAACAATAAAACGTACAGCCCATATTAAGATGTTTCTAATATTCGAGTGATAAATATTTTGCCAACTTATAAAGCTTCTAATACTAATAAAGATGATTAACTGCCTTCTTTAAGAAAGGTTAAATTGTTTTTTTTTTTTTTTTTTGAGACAGAGTCTCACTCTGTCACCCAGGCTGGAGTGGTGCACTGGTGCAATCTTGGCTCACTACAACCTCTGCTTTCCCAGTTCCAGCAATTCTCCTGCCTCAGCCTCCTGAGTAGCTAAGACTACAGGCACATGCCACCATGCCTGGCTAATTTTTGTATTTTTTAGTAGAGATGGGGTTTTACCATGTTGGTCAGGCTGGTCTCAAACTTCTGACCTCGTGATCCACCCACATCAGCCTCCCAAAGTGCTGGGATTACAGGTGTGAGCCACCGCACCCAGCCAAATTGTTGTTTTTTTTCAACCATTATTCAATCAAAAAGAACCACCCGATGCTATTTTGACAAGAGAACATCAGCATAAAGAGATATATGCCAAAATATGCCATCGTAATCATTTCCTTAGAAGTACACCTGAGAAGAAACACACTTAGGAACATATTATAGTGAGAACACAGACGCACGCCATATATTCTCAAAAACTCACCTTCCTGTGAGTAGGAGATCGTTCTTTCTGAAACTGATCACACTCTCTCTTTAAGCTCAATTTTTCTTGCTCTGTGGGTTTCATGGTACCTGATGGGTTTAGATGTTTTTGGTGCTTGGGAAGAAGATTGGATTCCAGTTGACGGACCTAACAAGAACAAATGTAAGAGGAAGAAATGCTAATACAATCACCCAGCCAGCAAAAACAACAAACATAGGGCAAGTTTTAATTCAGTACTTGGGTCCTGTTATAACATTCTTTTTCAGTCAAGCCTGTAAATACTCGAAGCTAGCTTTTCTGGATTTCAAAAGACCCTTTCTAGGTAAGTCTGCTTAGGTCTACAAACCCAACACTGGAAGAACAAGACAGGGAAGAGGAGACTTCTGGGTCTACTAACTCTCCAGGAGTCACTAGTGTATGTGATGTGGCTGCCAGGAAAGCAGGCACAGCAGTCCCAGGCCCTTTTTTTCTGACATGAACACTACTTTTAGGAGAGAATGGGCTGACAGTCCCATCTGCTCTTATTGGACTGTTCACATCTAAAACAGTTCTATGAGGACATGAACCATGTCTGTCCTGCTCACCACTGCAGTGTCAGTGATAGCAGCTTCTGGCATGGAGTAGACGTTCTAAATAAGTATCTGCGACTCTTCAGAGTTCCACCTCAACAGAGGTGTTAAGCATAGGTTAAATACCACTGGGAGACTATGCACCAGAGGTAAGGAATTCCAGCACCAAGTTGGTGGTTGGAAAAGACCTTTAAAGATGATTCTAACCTTGAAATGCTGTCTTTTAAAGGAGGCACCTTTTTCTCTCGTGAGGAGTTATTTAGACCTGCAAGATCTGAGTCTGGTTTTACCATTTTTGTACACTAGTCTTGGTGGCTGGCCAATGTGAAGAATACAAGGTTCACATAATTTCCATGAGTCTACATTTTGGATATGAAGATTAAAGTCAAATGTATTTTAATATAAAACTGCTGTAATATTTTATAAACATCAGGATAAAATTATATGTGAGTAAATGATAAATTACACATTCTTAAAATAAGTCTGCTACAGCAAGATACTCAAATCCATACCTTAGAACCATTCCAATCATATCCAACATTCATTTTCATATCAAACTAGTCATTTTCAAACATATGCCATGATGTGCAGCTTCTCAAGCAAGTTACCTTCTCCCGGGAGTGCGTAAGTTCTGCTTTGGTGTTCTGTACCACGGTCTGGAGCCTCTCATTCTCTTGCCAAAGCAGCTGCTGTTCCTCATTCATCAGATGATCTAACTTGTCCCAGGACAGCCTTTTCTGCTGGTTATGGAGCCCTGATGGATGAGTAGCTATTTCTGGGGCCCAGCTCTTAAGAGAATTGTAGAGTGTAAGCCTTAAAAACAAGCTATTGGGTAATTTCTCTTTTGAGACAGGTGTCATATTTACCCAATGACAATGATGCCTAGTAAGTACCTTTCAATTGTCCCCTCAGTCTTCTAATGAAAATATGTGTGTGTACATATAAATAAGAATAAAACAATATTCTTGAAGTTTGATTTTAAAAAAAAGGTTTGGAGCGTCTCTGTTTAAAATGGTCTTTGATAAAACAGCCATGTCATTTCCAATAGTGAATATGACTGAAGGGCAAGGTCCAGTTCCATAAAGGACTCAAGTGCATTGAGATTGGTGGCTCAAAAGTTGCTTCATTCTGGCCGAGCATGGTGGCTCACGCCTGTAATCCCAGCACTTTGGGAGGCTGAGGCGGGCAGATCACGAGGTCAGGAGATCGAGACCATCCTGGCTAACAGCATGAAACCCCATCTCTACTAAAAATACAAAAAAATTAGCTGGGCGTGGTGGCGGGCGCCTATTGTCCCAGCTACTCGGGAGGCTGAGGCAGGAGAATGGCATGAACCCGGGAGGCGGAGGTTGCAGTGAGCTGAGATCGCGCCACTGCACTCCACCCTGGGCAACAGAGTGAGACTCTGTCTCAAAAAAAAAAATAAATAAATAAAAAAAGTTGCTTCATTCTTATGAAGTTATCTTTGAGCCCAGAAGATATTCATTTGATTCACAGAGGACATAAAGAGAAAGCTGAAATGCACTGCTAACTCAAAAGCTTTCACAAGCTAAACTCTACTTTCATTTTCACATATGCAATCATATCCTTTTTTTAGAATTCAAAGCACATATTGTCCATGTAATTAACATCTGAATTCAGAAATGTGCTTTCAGCTACCGAAGTGATTTTTTGGATCTTGAAAATGATTTAAAAAAGAAAAAAGATAACACAAATAGATAAGCCTCTTGCCTTTTAAACCAAACATGAAAAAAAAAAAGGTACAATCTCATTTTGAGAAAGTCAATCCAGAAGTAATTTCAAAAATGGAAACTTTTTTGAGACAGAGTCTCACTGTGTCACCCAGGCTGGAGTACAGTGGCACGATCTCAGCTCACTGCAACCTCCACCTCCCGGGCTCAAGCAATTCTTATGCCTCAGCCTTCCCAGCAGCTGGGATTAGGGGGGGCGTGTACTACCACACCTGGCTAATTTTTTTTTTTGAGACAAAGTCTAGCTCTGTCGCTTAGGCTTGAGTGCAGTGGCATGATCTTGGCTCACTGCAACCTCTGCCTCCCGGGTTCAAGCGATTCTCCTGCCTTAGCCTCCCAAGTAGCTGGGATTACAGGCACCTGCCACCATGCCCACCTAACTTTTGTATTTTTAGTAGAGAGAGGGTTTCACCGTGTTGGGCAGGCTGGTCTTGAACTCCTGACCTCGTGATCCATCCGCCTAGGCCTCCCAAAGTGCTGGGATTACAAGCATGAGCCACCACGCCTGGCCATTTTTGTATTTGTAGCAGAGACAGGATTTTGCCATGTTGGTCAGGCTGGTCTTGAACTCCTGGCCTCAAGTAGTCTGCCTGCCTTGGCCTCCCAAAGTGCTGGAATTACAGGCGTGAGCCACCACGCCCAGCCCAAAACAACTATCTTATTTTTTAACAAAAATTTCACCAAGAGAATTAGTGTCTACTTTTATTGTAGGACAAAATCTTGACATCTACCCCAGAACTGACATCTATGACATTGTTCTTAATTTATTTGCACACAGATTAGGCAGCATTGTGACTTACTAAAATGAGACACTTTCTACCACACCACCATAATGTGTCAGCCAGCTAACGCTTTAATCAGTTCTTCCTGGACTTTCTCGTGCCACAGCAACCTGTCTGTAGCAATGAATTATCTCCTGAAAGTCAATACTATTGTTTTATGCCTTTTTAGCAGAAGTTGTACTTTTTTGCAAGTCTGTGTATATGTTCCCAGATTAATTTCTTTCAATGTTTGTCTTCACTTGATTTTTTTAAGGTCCACAAATACTTTTATCTACCATTTAACAAAATGTTTTAGTTTTGTTATTACAGAACTCAATTCAGTCATGGTCTTCTGACTTGCTCAATACAAAAAAAAGACCTGTTTTATATCATTATGGTTTCATCTATATGAAGTTTAGAAAAAAGCATCCCTAAACTACAGTGGCAGAGGGTACAAAAGTGGTTCCCTTGGGGTTACCAACTAGAGGGAACAAGAGAGAGCCTGTTGGGTGCTGGAAATTTTCTAATTTCCTTTTTATCTAAGTGATGGTTATACAAACACATACATACAGATACATAAAATATGCATATTTATATATACATGCATATACATATAATTACCAAGTTGTAGACTTAAGATGTGTATGCTTTACTGTAAATAACTTATACCTAATAAAAAAAGAACAAATCACCTTGCCACCAGCATTCTGAAGTTGCTTATGCAAAGACATCAGTTCTTGTTTTAAAGCCTCCTTTTCCTGCTGAGTCACTCGCAGGTCAGATTTCATCCGGGACATTTGCAGGTTTACATTCTGCAGGGTGTCTTCTAAATTCTGAACCTGTATCATGACAATGATCTTTTACCACTACACAAACTTGTGGTCTCACCTCTAGCATGTTCAGGAATGAATAAGGACAAAAGAACTTTCAGGTCCCTTTGTTTCTCTTTACTAAATCCAGCTCTCTTGTCAGCAGCTCAGGGGAAACCCAGGATAGTATGTATATTTACAGGATGTTAAATTATATTTAGGACAATGATGAACTATGTCTGGAGCAAGGTATTGCTGATAGTCATCTGGTAGATTACTAAATGGTATCTTACAGAACCAGTGGGTACCAACTGGTATCACAAAAGATGGTTTCACTGAATTTTGTAGAAATTATGTTTTGGCCTGAGATGCTGGACTGTAAAGGGCCCTCTTAGTTGAAAATAAAATTTGGCCGGCGCGGTGACTCAAGCCTGTAATCCCAGCACTTTGGGAGGCCGAGACGGGCGGATCATGAGGTCAGGTGATCGAGACCATCCTGGCTAACACGGTGAAACCCCGTCTCTACTAAAAAATACAAAAAAAACTAGCCGGGCGTGGTGGTGGGCTCCTGTAGTCCCAGCTACTTGGGAGGCTGAGGCAGGAGAATGGCGTAAACCCGGGAGGCGGAGCTTGCAGTGAGCTGAGATCCGGCCACTGCACTCCAGCCTGGACCACAGAGCGAGACTCCGTCTCAAAAAAAAAATGGCTCACTGCAACCTCCACCTCCCGAGAGCCATTCTCCTGCCTCAGCCTCCCAAGTAGCTGGGACTACAGGCGCCCACCACCACGCCTGGCTAATTCTTTGTATTTTTAGTAGAGACTGGGTTTCACTGTGTTAGCCAGGATAGTCTCGATCTCCTGACCTCATGATCCGCCCGCCTCAGCCTCCCAAAGTGCTGGGATGACAGGCATGAGTCACTGCGCCTAGCTGAGACATCACCTCTTAAAGAAGAATCCTATTTTACTCTAATATCGCATATAAAATCCAATTTAAAAAATTTAAATTCATAAAAGGAATGTTGATACAGATCTTTAAAATAGGGTATACACTGCCTTAGAAGTCCTATTTATAAATTAGGAACAAGCAGTCACTTTTACACACTATTCTGAAGCCTTCATAATTAATAAACTTTGAGGGAAATATTATTTAAATTATTGTGCCACAATATATTTGAAATATTATTTAAATCATTTTGTCACACTACATTTACTTTTTTTTTTTTTGAGATGGAGTCTCGCTCTGTCGTCCAGGCCAAAGTGTACTAGCCTGATCTCAGCTCACTGCAGCCGCCGCCTCCTAGGTTCAAACAATTCTCCTGCCTCAGCCTTCAGAGTAGCTGGGACTACAGGCATGTGACACCACAGCTGGCTTTTTTTTTTTTTTAATTTTTAGTAGAGATGAGGTTGCACCATGTTGGTCAGGCTAGTCTCAAACTCCTGACCTCAAGTGATCTCCCCACCTTGGCCTCCCAAAGTGCTGGGATAACAGGCGTGAGCCACCACGCCCAGCCTTGCCACGCTATAAACGCACATCAAACATCGGTCAAATTGAATCATTTGGAACCCTCTTACGCTACTTCTACCTGGAACATTCTTTTTCCTGGGATTTTTGTTGGAAGATCTAGGAGAATACCAACTGTGAAGATGAAACAAGAATTGTCCACATACCTTTTCCTGAGAAGCCACCAGCTGTGACTTTAAGCTCGCACTCTCATGTTCCCAGGATTTCTGTTCCTGCTTCATCGTCTCAATTCTGTGCTCTAAGAGACTTGATTTTGCCAACTGTTTCAGGAAGGGAAAAAGAGGTAAGAGGGCATTTTTGCAAACATAGCTAGCCTTAATTTATATGCCTGCACTTACATTGTCAAGAATAAGTACCATCTATTTATGTGGGGGAGCAGGACAAGGTCAAAGGAAATGGTCTTCCTGGCTCCAAATCAAGACAAACCAAAGACTGTTTTATACGCCTAATTTTGAGGAGTTGCTTCTTTTTGGAAATTTCCTACTTTTCTTTTCTACTGCTTCATGTTTTGAGGGTGGAAGATGGTAAGCTGGAAGGCCGTTAAAAATCTCAAGAGCACACCACAGGAAGAAAACACAGAATATCTATTAAGGTAAGTAGGGGAGAAAGGTGGTGTTTTTGGATTTGCTAAAGAAGGTAAAATAGAAAAAAAGTGTTTGTCTATAAAATTGACCTCAGATTATTAAACACATATTTATATTATAACAAAATAGTATAAAGTAGCACTGTGATATGATAATGAGACAAATTTTATATTATCGAGTTTAATAATATAATTAGTAAACATCTAATTTAGACTCCATCAGTCTTGGCTGCAGGAAGTCTAGGGTCACAGAATGCCAAAGAAATGTTGCTCCAGGACACTCTGGAACAAGAGACTACCACGGAGGGCCCCTGTGCCACTGTTCACAGAGAAAGGTTCATTATGGTGTGTATTGTATACGATGATGGCAAAGTCTTATTATTTTTACTACCTTATCAACACAGCTATTTAATTCCTCACTCAGAGCCTCCTTTTCTTTCAGCAGTTTTTCACTGTAGCTTAGAACACTAGAGACTTTTTGCTGAAAGTCAGAGAGATCGGGACATCTGTGCAGCTGTAAGAGATAAACAAATGAGCCATCCCATCATATCTCATGGCTGTAAGTACAAAGGGGTATTTCTAAATAAGGCATTTTCACAGCTGCTGCTATTTGCCTATCTGTAGATATTTCAGAGGACATAAACTCTAGCCGAGACTATAATAAACTTCAAGGATTCCCTTCTGGCTTCTCTCTGCTCCCCAGTTGACTGTTGAAATGTCTGCTTAGGTAGATTCAACCAGACAGACATTGTTAAATAATGATCCTAGCTCTCCATTTTACCTTCAGGGTAAAATAACATACTGCCATTCTGTCATCAATTTAACACATGTGGCATATTACATTTTCCTCATGATTTTAACTAGAAAAATGTTTTTCAAAAAAATCAGTCAAGACTATAGAATTGGGCTGTGGGGGTGGCTCACACCTGTAATCCCAGCACTTTGGGAAGCCAAGGTGGCGAGGATCACTTGACGTCAAGAGTTTGAGGTCAGCCTGGTGAACATGGTGAAACCCCGTCTTTATTAAAAATACAAAAATTAGCCAGACATTGTGGTGCACGCCTGTAATCCCAGCCACTTGGGAGGCTGAGGCAGGAGAATCGCTTGAACCTGGGAGGCGGAGGCTGCAGTGAGCCGAGATGACTGCACTCCAGGCTGCGCGACAGAGACTCTGTTTCCAAAACAAAAGCACCCTAGAATTGGCATGGACTACATGCAAGGTATGTGGCAAAACCCAAAGGCAAGTTTAAAGATAAAACCGTGTTTTCAGCTTGTTCCCTGTACTCTTCCTTTCAGAAGATGCCTACGCTGACTGGCCAGTAAAATGTTGTTGGTGTGAACACACTGGCTTTTCCTCTCTACTTCATGAGATCAAGACAAACCAAATACTGTTTTGATTCCTTTTCAACATCAATGCTGGTACTAATCTCATTTTGGGCTGGATAATTCGTCAGGAGTTGGGGGTCAGGGGACATTCTGGACATTGTAGGCTGTTTCACAGCATCTCTGGCTTTATTCACAAGATGCCAGTAACCCCCCAGCTTCCAGTTGTGAAAATAAAAAATGTGCCCAGACACTGATAAATGTTCTGGGGTGGGAGAGCAATCCTCATCCCCTCACCCTGTTGAGAACCCACGCTTTAAAGAGGCTGTTTCTTATATTTAACCCTTTCCCATAGTTCATAGGTTTTTAACTTTCTTCTATTTCACTTGGCTCTTCAATTCTTTATTATTATGATTTTACGACCATCTTTCTACTTCCTGAACCTGAAATTCTTTCACATTTAGCTGTAGGAATAGACCTTCAGGGATGAATCTTGTCTTCAACTGGTGACAAATCCAGCATACCTTACAAATCTGAACAAGTCAGAAGGATATAGGAAAATGTATTTTGAAATGCTTGGGCACTGGTGTAATAAAGGACCTTCTACTTTATCCACTGCCTTGCCTCCCCACCCTCCAGACACCCATAAAGCTTGATACCACTTTGGATGACTGTAGACTGGCATGTGACTTCTGCTAATGCTATTTGTGTTTCCTTTCGGTGCAACAAATAACACGCATAGATGTGCTTTGTGAACTATAAATCACAGTAGCATACACAGTGACACATGCCTTCTAGGTCCATGTTGTATAACAGCAATGATAGGCTGATACTACCGGTTGATACTACCTTATTCTTGGGATCCAAAAGGATCCAGGTGCCTGATAAAACAGCTTTCTACCAAAAGGGGGCTGACGTGGGCGGATTGCTTGAGCCCAGGAGTTCGAGACCAGTCTGGCCAACATGGCAAAAACCCACCTCTACTAAAAGCACAAATTATCTGGGCATGGTGGTGGGCACCTGTAATCCCAGCTGCTCGGGAGGCTGAGGCACGAGAATTGCTTGAGCCTGGGAGCCAGAGGTTGCAGTGAGCTGAGATTGCACCACTGCACTCCAGCCTAGGCAACAGAGAGAAGAAGGAAACTGTCTTAAAAAAAAAGGGGGGATTTTAGAGTGTACAACATATATAAGTTAGACATATGGATAATTAGCAATCAGATTTACAAATCTGATTTTGCACTTTAGGTCCTCAACTTTGCCAGGCAGCAAGTTCTCAGCTACCAAGCTAGTTGATAGGACTCGGCACAAAAGACAACTAGTGGCTAGAAATACCAGTCCACCAGGAGCCCACCAGGTACATATTGTTCTGTGAACCCCCCCTAAACTGCACACAGCCTTACCTGTTTCATTTTCTCCAGTTCATCTTTGAGAAGGAGGTTTTCCTGTTCCACAGTATGGGTCTGTATTTTAATTTCGGAGAGTTCTGCCTCTAGAGAAGACACTAAAGTGGAGGACTAAGAGAAAAATAAAAAAGTCAAACAGACATACATATTTAGACTGGGGAAACTTACTAGGTTCATTAAAGGCCATAGGAAGGAAACAATAATATGAACTCAATGACACTGTTTTATGACCATTTTTTATCCTTATGCGTAAAAGACTTTCTACTTAAACGGCAGGGAAAATTCAACACCACTTCATGCTAAAAACTCTCAATAAACTAGGTACTGATAGACTGTATCTCCAAATAATAAGAGCTATTTATGACAAACCCACAGCCAATATACTGAATGGGTAAAAGCTGGAAGCATTCCCTTTGAAAACTGGCACAAGACAAGGATGCCCTCTCTCACCACTCCTATTCAACATAGTGTTGGAAGTTCTGGCCAGGAATTTCTTTCTCAGTCAGGCAAGAGAAAGAAATGAAGGGTATTCAAATAGGAAGAGAGGAAGTCAAATTGTCTGTTTGCAGATGACATGATTGTATATTTAGAAAATCCCATTGTCGGCTAGGCGCGGTGGCTCGAGCCTGTAATCCCAGCACTTTGGGAGGCCGAGACGGGCAGATCACAAGGTCAGGAGATCGAGACCATCCTGGCTAACACAGTGAAACCCCGTCTCTACTAAAAAATACAAAAAACTAGCCGGGCGAGGTGGTGGGCGCCTGTAGTTCCAGCTACTCGGGAGGCTGAGGCAGGAGAATGGCGTAAACCCGGGAGGCGGAGCTTGCAGTGAGCCGAGATCTGGCCACTGCACTCCAGCCTGGGCAACAGAGCAAGACTCTGTCTCAAAAAAAAAAAAAAGAAAGAAAGAAAACCCCATTGTCTCAGCCGAAATCTCCTTAAGCTCATAAGTGACTTCAGCAAAGTCTCAGGATACAAAATCAATGTGCAAAAATCACAAGCATTCCTATATGCCAATAATAGTCAAATCATGAGTGAACTTCCATTCACAATTGCTACCAAGAGAATAAAAATACCTAGGAATCCAACTTACAAGGGACATGAAGGTCCTCTTCAATGAGAACTACAAACCACTGCTCAAGGACATAAGAGAGGACACAAGCAAATGGAAAAACATTCCATGCTCATCATGGATAGGAAGAAACAATATCGTGAAAATGGTCATATTGCCCAAAGTAATTTATAGATTCAATGCTGTTCCCATCAAGCTACCATTGACTTTCTTCACAGAATTAGAAAAAAACTAAATTTCATATGGAACCAAAAAGCCCATATAGCCACAACAATCCTAAGCAAAAAGAACAAAGCTGGGGGCATCACGCTACCTGACTTCAAACTCTACTACAAGGCTACAGTAACCAAAACAGATATATAGACCAATGGAACAGAATAGAGACCTCAGAAATAACGCCACACATCTACAACCATCTGATCTTTGACAAACCTGACAAAAGCAATGGGGAAAGGATTCCCTGTTTAATAAACGGTGTTGGGAAAACTGGCTAGCCATATGCAGAAAACTGAAACTGGAACGCTTCTTTATACCTTATACAAAAATCAACTTAAGATGGATTAAAGACTTAAAAGACCTAAAACCCTAACAACCCTAGAAGAAAACCTAGGCAATACCCTTCAGGACATAGGTATGGACAAAGACTTCATGATTTCTAAGGTAAGTTTTGCATGTTTCTACACTGTAAAATTACTGTCTTTTTCTTGGAGGAGATACTTTGAGACTATACAAATCCTGTTTCTCCTCAAACTTCTGCTTATTAATTCTAGCATCTATCAACGCATGTTGTCTACAACTATTATTACTGGGGTGTTTGCCTAATGATGGTTTTCTATTTTCTTCATTTATTGGAATTAGAGCTGTTGTCTTCCCTCCCTACTTAATTTTTTTATATCAATATGGACTCATATTTATTTATTCATTTTTTTTGGTGGGGAGACAAGGTCTCACTCTGCTGCCCAGGCTGAAGTGCAGTGGTGCAGTCTTGGCTCTCTGCAGCCTCAACCTCCCGGGGTCAAGCAATTCTCCTGCCTCAGCCTCCTGAATAGCTGGGACTATAGGGGCATGCCACCATGCCCCACTGATTTTTTTTTTTTTTTTTTTTTGTAGAGATGGGGTTTCACCATGTTGGCGAGGCTGGCTGCAAACTCCTGGGCTCAAGTGATCCACCTGCCTTGAGCTCACAAAGTGCTGGGACTACAGGCATAAGCCACTATACCTGGCTGGTATTTATTGTAGCCTATGTTTATTTCATAATTATTTTATTCTATATTATCATTTATTTTGGTGATCATATTGTTCCAGCTTTGGCCATTAGGAGCCCCTTCAGCTAGGGGCCTGTGTCCTTTTGACATGTCCTGTCTTTTTTTTCAAAGAAATACCTTTTTCCTTCTGGTCCCATGAGGTGTTCCAGGCTTATCCTGTATCTTCTCTGCCCCAGCCCTAGAATCATTTTTCCAAGGAACCCTGGTTCCTTTTATAAAAGAATGGTGCTTGCTTAGTAACCAAGATCTGGGCAATCCATGCATATATACACATCTATGTTTCTGTATCTATCTAGCTTTTTATATATGTTAGAAACCATGAATTTATACAAATATCTCAGATCTCAATCTAACATCAGAGGGCTCATCTTAGCATTCCCCATTGCCCCACTTGCAACTTCTTCTCCAACAGTGAGAAATCTAGTTCTTATTGCTCACAACCTATTTACTTATTTGTTCAATTCTAGTAATACATATAGTTTCAGAATTACTAACCCATACCTCTCATAAGAATCCTGTTTACTGACTAGATTATCATAGCATGTAGGTACAGTTCATCTTGTCTTTAGCCCGGATAGTATCCAGTCGAGATATTAATTTCTGAATTACTTAATTGTTTTCTTCCCCAGTGTGGTTATATTATCCATTTATAATATAGTTAGGCTCATCTGTTCATGTCTGTGCTCCCTTTGGGTTTCTTCCCCCACCACTACCATATTGATTAGTTTTACTTGTGCACTTATTTTGGGGGTAAGTGAAGAGTATGTGAAACATCATTGTGGTTCTAAGTCAGAGCTATATGAAAAGATAAACTCAGAGAAGTGTCACTGGCCTTCCTTGTCCCTTCTAGCGCATTCTCATTCCTCTGTTCCATCCCTTTCCCATCCTTCCTTTTTAGTTTCTGGTTTATCATTCTTATGTTTCTTTTGCACAAATGAGCAGACATGTATTTTTAATATCCCTTTCTAATACACACAAAGGCATTCTATAGATAACTTTTTTGTACTTTTTTTTACCTAACGGTATGTCTTGGAAATCATTTCATGTAAATAGGGATTTCTTTTCTTCTTTTTCTTTAACAGCTGCACAATATTACTTCATGGTATGGACATACCCCCCACATTTATTCACCTATTCTCCTACATATTAGCATCTATGTTGTTTCCACAATTTTGCAATTAGAAACAGTGCTGCAGTGACTAACCCTCTGCGTACGAGTTTTCATATTGTTGGGATAGATTCCTACAAGTCAGATTTCCAGGGCAAAAGCTAGGTATATATGTAATTTTGTTAGGTATTGTCAAATTCACCTGCAAAAAGGCAGATCAGTTTGCATTCTCCCAGCAAAGTATGAAAGAGTCTGTTTCCCCACAGCCGTGCCCACAGAGTATGCTGTCATATTTTAAAATTGATGCCGGTCTTACAGGTGAGAAATTATACAACAGTGTTGTTTTAATTTGCGTTTCTCTACTTACGAGTGATTCCGAACATTTTTCCATAGATTTGAGGGCCATTTTAATCATTTTATTTTATTATTTAGAGATAGGGTCTCACCCAGGCTAGAGTTGTAGTGGTACAGCCTCAAGCTCCTGGGCTCAAGGGATCCTCCGGCCTCAGCTTCCTGAGTAGCTAGGACCACGGGTGTGCGCCACTGCACCCAGCCAATTTTTAAACTTTTTTTAGAGATGGAGTCTTGCTATGTTGTCAAGGCTGGTATTGAACTCCTAGGCTCAAGCTATTCGCCTGCCTTGGCCTCCCAAAGTGCTGGGATGACAGGTGTGAGCCACCACGCCTGGCCCATTTTTATCTTGTGTGTGTGATTTATTTGTTCATATGTTTCTCCCATTTTGCTATCAAATTTTTGGTCCCATGTCCCTCCATTTTTAAGAGTTCTTTACTAATAGGGATATTAGGCCTTTTTACTGTGGTATATGTTTTGAATATTTTCTCCTAGTTTGTCAGCTGTCTTCTAACTTTGTTTATGGTATCTTGTTGCCATGTAAACATTTTTTAACATATAAGCAATTTTTTCTTTTATTGCTTCTGGTTTTTGAGTTACAGTTAAATAGCCTTTCTTTACACCAGGGTTAAAGACAAATTCACCTATATTTTCTTCAAGTATTTGTATAGTTTTTTTTTTTATATTTAGTCTCCCAATCCAATTAAGTATATCCTTGTGCATGGAATGAAATACAGGTCTAATTTTATCTATTTCCAAATGTCTACTCAGTTGTTCGGGCACCATTAATGAAAAAGTCCATCTTTACCCCAGTGGGTTGAGAAGTGGCCTTGGCTATATACTATGTTTCCATTTGTATTTGGATCTAATTCTAGCCTTTCTATTCCACTTATCTACTTGTTTGTTCATGTGCCAGGACCATACTGTTTTAATTACTAAGGCTTTATGTTTAAGGAAGTTTAATACAAACATTTCTTCTATTTCTTGGGATTTCCTCAAAAAAAAAAAAAAAAAAAAACAAAACTGCCGGATGGCTAGAGAACATACCTGCACTTTACAATGTTCCAGTTCTTCTTTCAGATTAAACTTCTCTTGTTCCCGTTCCTCCAATGCACTGTTTCCTGGCTCTTTTTCCTTCTGGCATAACATTTCTGTTAGACGTTGATTAAGTTCTTGCAGTTTTTCCTGGTTTTGAGAGTTCTTTTGGCTAAGTTCTGTATTTTCCAAATCCAACTGTTGGTTTTTGATTTCTAATTCTGAAATCTAATTAAAATTAAAATAAGTTTTTAAAACTTGTTACCCTACTTGTGCTAAAAAAAAAAAAAAAAAAAACAGATCTAGAGATATAATTGTCTTTTCCCTCTCTATGTAAAGTTTAAAATATATATATATATTTCAAAACAGAAATAATACACACTCATTATTACAAATTCAATCCATTCAGAAGTGTATGAAGAAGTGAGACACTCAGTCTAACCCCACTCTACAGGGGAGCCCATTGTCCACAGCTGGATACGTGTTCCTCCAGATCATTTTCTATGCATATACAGAACCCATACACACATACAGATTCTTTTCTTCTCTTTAGCAAAAATTTGGAAATTTTATGTTTGGATAGCTTGCTTTTTCTAGTTATAATATCTTAAAGACTCTTTCCAGGCCAGGCACGGTGGCTCATGCCTGTAATCCCAGCACTTTGGGACGCCGAGGCAGGCGGATCACCTGAGGTCAGGAGTTTGAGACCAGTCTGGACAATATGATGAAACCCCATCTCTACAAAAATACAAAAATTAGCCGGGTGTGGTGGCGTGTGCCTGTAATCCCAGCTACTTAGGAGGCTGAGACAAGAGAATCGCTTGAACCCAGGGGGCAGAAGTTGCAGTGGGCTGAGATCACGCCATTGCACTCCAGCCTGGGCAACAAGAGCGAAACTCCATCTCAAAAAAAAAAAAAAAAAGACTCTTTCCAAGTCAGTGTGTTCAGCAGCCACCACATACTCTACTTTTGATTGGCTATAGGATATTCCATGTAGTAAGATATGCATTTATCTGTTCCCACATTGATAAAGTTTTTAAAATCATTATTTCTTTTAAATAGATCTTTTAGAAAATCCATTTCTACATGGTAGCATTTTGTATTTAGAATTATTTTTTAGAAGTAGGATTGCTAGGTTAGAAGATCTGTATACATACATATATTCATTACTGTTTCAACAGATACCTCCAATATGTCTTCCTCACAGTGCTACCACCTTATAATCCTAATAACAATGCATGGGCACAGTCATTTCCTCACATCCTTTTAAATACTAGATTACTTTTTGCTAATTCAATAGGTTAAAAAAGAAACATATTGAATTTGCACTTCTCTAATCACTAATAAGGCTAACCATCTTTTGTATTCTTTCTTTTTCTGTGACTTGACCGTTCACATAGACTGCCTATATTTCAACTGGATTTTCCCATTTATTTGTAAGAGTCCAAAATACATTTTGGATGTTAACACCTTGTCTATTTCAAGTGCTGAAAATACTCTTTCCCAATATGTCCTTGTCTTTTGACTGCTTCAGACAGATTCTTAAACGGCCTTCCCTTTTTATAACTGCATGTTGTAAGATTACACAAATTGAGCACTGAATGGCACCAGCTATCTGAATAAATTGTAATTCTGTGAAATGATATGCTGATTAGCTGGCATTCTGTATATGTGAAATTCTGTCCTTAACTTTCTGCTTTCAATCATGGTGAAGAAAAAGGAGGGGCTAACATTAACTGAAACTGCATAAAGGCTAGAGCTAATATTTTGTAGGTATAGTTTTAGAGGTATCACCTCCCCAACTCTGCTGATTATAAAGCTTTATTAAGCACTTAGGGCCTAGAATAATATATACATTATTTAACATAAAACAGGAAGCTAAGTTTAGAGTCAGTATGAAGTAAGTTTCCATTTTCAAATTCAGAATTTACAACCTTCCCATCATTAGCTATACGTTATTCATTACCATGTGCTGTAAATTTATAAATTTCAAAAAAAGGGAAAATTTTGGAGTCCAAAAACATTGAGAAATATTAAGTATTTCCTTACCTGTTTCTTTAAATTTTCAACCATCTTCTGAACTGCAGCATTTTCTTGTTTTACAGTTTCCGTCTTTTGCCTAAAGGAATGATGAAAATAAAATTTAACGGTTAGACTTTAAAAGTTGATGTAAAAGAATTTTAGTCTTTGCAAAAATGTCTTAGGAAAATATAAGTATATGTCTTACCACATTTCTTCCTGAGATCCATTTAATTTCCCTAATTTCAGGTTAGAAATGCTATCTTCTTCATTTAAAGTAGTAATTTCATTTCTCAAAATAGAATTTTCCTGTTGAAGCTTTTCAGATTCATATCTGAAGCACAGAGATTGAAAAAAATAGTTACAAGGCAGTCATCTGGCATCTTTGGAAAATATTTTCTAGTAACTTCCAAAAGGATGAGTATTCAATGCCAGTTAAAAAGAAAAGTCTAAATTAGTAGTCTCTTAGTACTTGGAAATCAAGTTATGACATATTGACACATTTCTTTTGGGAAGTAAGAATTTCACTAAAAGATGTTAGAGAAGTGTAACTAAAAAAACCTTAAGCCTGGAGAAATGAATCGAGACTCAATGCTCATTCTGGTTGTTGATTTTTCTCAATGGCAAGCATATTGCTTTGAGCAAATGACTTCATTTATCTCAGTCTCAAGTCCTACCTGTTCTGAATACACATAAGCCACGTTACAAAGCTATATTAGCTTAGTTTTAGGCCCCTGGGTACCTAGGGAAAGAAAATTCTCTATGTAAATCAAAGGGCCATAATGAAATATGTACACTGTTTACTTCGTGATTTTATTCATCTCATTATATTCTGATTTTTAGGACTAAAAATGGTCTGAAGAAGAGGAAAAACTACCTTCAGAATTAAGTTATCCAGAGACATTTCAAACATCCTGTATGGTTTACAAGTTTTTTTTTTTTTTAAATAAATTTGCTAGAAGACTATGCAATTATATTTTACAATGTCAAGTGGACAGTGGTTCAAATTAGTTCTACTTTTATCTCTGCTTTTCAAGCATATTTATTAGAATCTGGAGGCTCCTCAAATTATATGTTCTAAGACAAATTTCCACTGTTTTGTTTTGTCTCTCTTTTTTTTTTGTAAGAGACAGGGTCTTACTCTGTCACCCAGTCTGGAGTGCAATGGCATGATCATGGCTCACTGCAGCTTTGACCTCTCAAGCTCAAGCAACCCAACCCGCCCATCTCAGCCTCCCAAGTAGCTAGCACCACAGGTGTGCACCACCACACCCAGCAAACATTTTATCTTTCTGTGGAGGCAGTCTCGCTATGTTCCCTAGGCTTGTCTGGAAACTCCTGGCCTCAAGAAATCCTCTTGCCTTGGCCTTCCAAAGAGTTGAGATTGCAGACGTAAGTCATGGTGCCTGGCCATTTGCACTGTTTATGGGTTATCAGCATGTGCTTCAAGTGATATGAGTGCAAAACTATAAAGACAGAACATTTTTTCTATATTAGCATAAGAAATGAGTTCTTATCTACTAAGTTAATAATGCACAAAAAGTCATTCATTTGTATATATGTTTCCTCAAAATGAGGAAAGTAACACTTAGCCAAAAAAAAAAAAAAAAAAAGAAAAATCCCTATCCATCCAAATGAAATAAGTGCTAGAAAAAAGTTAAAGAGGTACATTGAGGATGCATGTGGTTAAACAGCAAACACTCGCCATTGTGAACTTTCACACCCCATATGAACATTTGTTTGCTACAGAGGAAGGCAATGCCTCCTAAACAAGGTTATTTTATTTGTTAACACGGCACAGAAGCAGAAGGAAGTCTAGAGAGTACTGCTCTCTTCTTGAAGACTAATAGGTTAGTTTCTCTAGACACAGCAAGCAACGGAAGTTAGATCTGGTGAGGTGCTCTGTGGGATTCGTGACGTCTAGAAGGTACATACATTACCTCAGAAGTTCAACTTTTTGCTGCATCTCACTGCAGGTGATCTGCAAGTCATGCATCATTGCCTTCAGCTCTTCCTCCTTTTCTCCTTGAGAAAGTACATCTTTTTGCTTAACTAAAATAGTGACTCTCTCCTTCAACTTCCTAGTCAGCTCCTGCAGCTTTGTTTTCTCCAGTTCTAACTCTGCTATTGTGGCCTGACGCTGAAAATGTTTGTCTTGAAAGCCTAGGAGAGTAGAGTTTTCCTCCAGTATAACTTGATTCTGTGCTCTTGGCCTTTCTTGATGTGTCTGAATTGTTCCATGTAACCAGGCAATTTCATGTGCTTTTACTTTTTCCAAGAGCTGTGTATTCCCCTGCTCAAGGTACTGGCTTTCTTGCTTACATTCTTCTATGACATGATGTACACTCCTAACCCTGGGCACACACTCTTCCAATGTCTGATTGAGCTGGAGTATATTTCCATCAGGTTCGACTTCCAGGTTCTCCAAACTGGCTTCCCATAAGCAGCAGTCACACCGCTGGACCATACTTTCCTGCAGCTTCTCAATCTTTCCTTGAAGTCTCAAAACCAGAACATTCAGCTCCTCATTTTCTATTTTGACCTCATCGTAACTCTTTTCCAGGCTAAGGAATGTTTCAGTGACCTCCTCCATTTTCTTTAGCTCATCCTGCAACCTGAAAACCTCTGCAGTGAGTTCTTTGTTATTTTCTAGTGCCTCATCATAGCGTGTCTCCATCATTCTCAGCTCTTCCTGAAGGCAGTCATTTTCTTGGCTCACATCTTCATACAACAGCTTATATTTGGGAGAAGCCTCAGGGATTTTCTCAAGCATCTTTAGTTTCTTTTTTAGCACAGAAACATCAAAAAGTAGGTCCTGTTTCTTTTCAGAAGCTCGATCACAGTCCGCACATAACATCATTAGCTGTTCCTGAAGCTGACTAATCTGATTCTTCAGCTCCCAGGATTCAGTCCTTGTCTCCTCACTGTTTTCAAGCTCGGAAAAACCCTCTACTGAAGCTTCAGACTCCTCTATTTTGACTTCCTTCCTCTGAACAGAGCTCGTCCCTGTACTTCCCAGGTCCCGGACCTCATCATCTTCCATGTCACTTAGGACATGCCGCCTGGTCACACCTTCTACTTGCTTCGTTTGATTTTGCTGCAAAAACGGCTCTGTTTGTTCCGCAGTATCTCCAAAAAACTCAGTAGCTGGTTCATCCAAACAAGAAGACATTACTAACCCTGGCTCTAACTTTTGTAGCCTCTGTTGCAATCTGGAAATTTCAGTAGCCATTTTCACATTTTCCTTCACTGCCTGTTCATGAGCTCTCTGCAGACTTAAGAGGACATCCCCATTTTCTTCCAACAGCTGCTCCCCTTGCTGAAGCAGGGACAGGGCTCCATCTCCTTCCACCTCCTCCTCTCCTATCACCTGGCAACCACTCTGAAGCGTGGAGAGAGGAGACGCTGCCTGCTGCATTTCCTTTATTTTACTCTTAAGTCTGGAGATTTCTGTGCTCATCTCAGCTCTTTCTCGATCTGCTTTCTCACAGGTTGTTTTGTGAATGTTCTCCATGGCCAGAAGCTTAGACATCATTTCCTGCCTTTCCTGGTCATGTTCCATTTCTAGTCTTTCCAGCCGCTGGCTGGCCAACTGCTCCGAGGCCCCTGCCTGGCACAGGGCCTCCTCGCGCTCCCTCAGTTCTCGCTCATGACTGCTCTTCAGCTCGAGAATCTGGTCGGACAGCAGGCTTTGCTGGGTTTCAGATACATTCCTTAGGTCTTCCAGGTCTTGGAGTAGCTGCTCTCTTTCGACAACCATGCTGTTCAAATGTTCTTTGTATGCTTTCTCCAGCATCTCTCTCTCCTGCGTCAGGACCAGAGAAGTCGCTTTCTCTCTCTTAAGAGTCTCTTTCAGCAGCTCCTGGGCTTCCGCACACTCCTGGGTGAGCTCGTCCTTCTCAAACTCCCACTGGGATTTCTGCTCGCGCTGCTGTTCCCGGAGGTCCTTCAGCTCTTGGCGGTAGCGCCCTTCCAGGCTTTGCAGAGTGCTTTCACACCTCTCAGTGACTTTCTGACAATCAGACTGAAACTGGGCTTCTATCTGAGAGGTTCTTCTATTACACTCTGTTTCCATTTTTTCCCTAAATGTAGTCAACATACAGCATTATTGAAACTGCCGCCAACTCCAGAAGCAAACAAAAACCATTTTCCCATGCACCGAGAAAGCTGCTAAGCAAACAACCGACATACTCCCTAAAAATGGTCTTAACTTACTCCTGTGTGATTCATTTATACTGGAAAGGGATCTCATTTCTGAAAGCTAAGACTGGCAGCCATAATTCATTTAAAAGACTTACCTCTCTCCGGAGCTAGAGGGAAATCTTAGAAACTAATTTCTCTGGCATACTCCCGGATGTATTTGTTTATGGATTTTTAAACCAAAGACAAATGACCAAAGGCGTATTAATCTAATCCATAACTTGGGAAATATATACCATTCCTTCATGTTAATTAAGCATGCATTATAGGATATCAGTCACATAAATGACACATATTAACAAATTCATTCTGCTTTTGCTTCTTATTTAACAAAGTAGCACTAAGTCAATCAGGATGTGATGAAACAAAGTCCTCAAACAAACCTGGGACTTTACATGAGGAAGGTAAGCACGAAGTGCTGTTTCTTAATTCTGGTAGGAAATGTAACCTTGCCTGGAGTCGAGTTTAGCTTTTCTCAGAAAGCAACAGGATTGAACTAGGAAGGAGCCACTTTGGGGATAATCTTATCCTCCTCTTGAGCCTTATAAGATACAATAAATCTGAATACAAGGAATACTTTCCTCTTTTACAAACATAACAAAATAACAAAATAAAAACAGTTCCAATCATCCCAAGGTAGGTTCACATCAAAACAATGGCAAAAGCAGTAAAAAAAATATTTAAAAGAATCTACTCAATCAATGGGCTACTATGCCTTCTGATTTCTCCAAGTCTCTTAAGCAACTGACACTTTTTTTTTGACACGGAGTCTCGCTTTGTCACCCAGGCTGGAGTGTAGTGGTGCGATCTCAGCTCACTGCAAGCTCCGCCTCCTGGGTTCATGCCATTCTCCTGCCTCAGCCTCCTGAGTAGGTGGGACTACAGGTGCCCGC
>NW_012117688.1:784579-853832 GCF_000951035.1 Colobus angolensis palliatus | reverse complement strand
TTTTTTTTTTTTTTCCTACAAGACATTTCTCATTTCCTGATCTTGTTTCAAAGTAACTGAATTCAAGACTTTAAGTAAGATATTTAAGTCAGGCATGGTTTATATATCTCTTTTAACTGGCTGAATTTTATTAGTCTCTGAACAGCTCTATTAAGAACTGAGCAGCCATTACACACAGATATCCTCTGTCTTCCTGTGCGTTCTTTCCAACCGTAAACTTAAGTCGTGAAACACATATTTTTTGAGACAGGTTCTCACTCTGTCACCCAAGCTAGAGTACAATGGCATGATTATGGCTCACTGCAACCTTCCATCTCCTGGGCTCAAGCAATGCTCCCACCTCAGCCTCCTGAGTAGCTGGGACTACAGGCACACACCACCTTGCCCGGCTAATTCTTTTGTATTTTTAGTAGAGATGGAGCTTCACCATGTTGGTCAGGCTGGTCTCAAACTCCTGACCTCGTGATCCGCCCACCTCGGCCTCCCAAAGTGCTGGGATTACAGGCGTGAGCCACTGCGCCCGGCTGCGACTGGCACTTCTAATGCCCTGAGGGATGGCACCCCAGGTAGCTCCGTTTCCCTTCACTTTCTTACCTTCCCTCCTGAAGCTCCTTTTGGTGCTTTTCCAAGAGCTCTTTTCTTAACTCCTCTTTCTCAAGAGTGTGCTTCTCTACCAGGCTCTTCAGCTGCTCCTGGTGAAACCGCTCTAGTTCCTGAGTCAAGCCTCTCACCTTCTCTTCTGTCCAGGCGCGACTCTGAAGGCCTTCCCTCTCCTGCTCAAAGCTTGCTTGAGCCTGCGTCAGTCTAGCCTTGAGCTCCATCTCATGTTCCAGCCTCAGCTTCTCCTGCAGGTGAGTCTTTTCCTCCTCAAGCTTTGCTTGCAGTTGTTTCTTCTCCTCCTCATGCCTGCAAGTGGCCTCATGATGTGCCTCCTTGAGTACTGCTGCTTGCCCCTGAAGTTCAGCAATTTCATTTTTAAGGTCACTTATTTGTTTTTCCAAGGTGTGCATTTCATTCTCGTGCCTTTGCTTCATGTTCTCCTGTGCCTTCTCGCAGCTGACAATGGTTTCATCCAGCTGCTTTTCATAATGGTGCACCTGAAGGCAGAGAGTGACAGCACCACAAGATTACTCAGCTCAAGGCCACTTAAAGCGCAGTGACAGAGCAGCAAGTGCTTTTTTTTTTTTTTTCCTACAAGACATTTCTCATTTCCTGATCTTGTTTCAAAGTAACTGAATTCAAGACTTTAAGTAAGATATTTAAGTCAGGCATGGTTTATATATCTCTTTTAACTGGCTGAATTTTATTAGTCTCTGAACAGCTCTATTAAGAACTGAGCAGCCATTACACACAGATATCCTCTGTCTTCCTGTGCGTTCTTTCCAACCGTAAACTTAAGTCGTGAAACACATATTTTTTGAGACAGGTTCTCACTCTGTCACCCAAGCTAGAGTACAATGGCATGATTATGGCTCACTGCAACCTTCCATCTCCTGGGCTCAAGCAATGCTCCCACCTCAGCCTCCTGAGTAGCTGGGACTACAGGCACACACCACCTTGACCTGCTAATTTTCTTTTTTTTTTTTTTTTTTGTAGAGATGGGGTCTCACCATGTTCCCCAGACTGGCCTTGAACTCCTAGGCTCAAGTTGTCTGCCCACCTCGACCTCCCAGAATGTTGGGATTACAGGCATGAGCCACTGTACCCGGCTGTGTCTTAAAATATTTAATTAAATTCAAATATTTATTGAACACCTATCAGGTACTTGCAGGCCTCAGAACATAACACTTTGGGTAAGATATGGTCCCTGCTATCCAGGAGAAACCAGTCTAGACATGGATATGAAAACTATAAGTATAGTAGGAGGCAGAAAATAAAAGGTATAGAAAAAACAGCTACCACGTAACCCAGGGATTCAGTGGAGGGAAAAATCACATTTTACTTGGAGGAATTCAAGAACGGCTTCATGCAAGAGGCAGCATTAGATATAAATCCTGAAGGGTAAGTAGACTTTCAAGAGGCAGAAAGAAACTAATATCAGCACAGTTTGTAACACAAGCAAAAGAGAACAGAGTTTGATGGACAACTGGGAATTACCCAGTTCAGCTGGAGGATAAGCTAACTCAGAAGAATGGTGTAAGAGAAAACCGGAAATGTACGTTGAAGCCTCATGGTGAAGAGTTAAGAGGCCAAGGTTCAGAACTTGTACCTAATTTAGTAGGCAATGCAACATCAAAGAGCTGGTTTTGGTTTCATTGAGATGTTTTTAAAAAATAAACTGGGAGATAATATAATGGGTTTCAAGCTTCAAGTTCCACGATTGCCAGGGCTGAAGATATTACATTTTGGAGAAACTCTCCAGTAAAAATAGGACCTGGCTATTACCCTACAAAACCATCCTGAGCATGTGGGTTCCCAACATAGAATGTGCTGCTCTATGAGAAAAAGGAATTGGAAATGCCCTACACACGTAAGGCTGTCAGAGCCAAAATAGAGAAGTGGATTGGTGGGAAGGACTTACTTTATCTTCGAGTTCCAGTCTGAGGCAGCATATGTCCCTGTGATGTTGTTCTTTCATCTGTTCAATGACCAGCTCTGCCTCAATGCTCATATTCAATGGATTGCATTCTTCAGAACCGAGCCCTGAAAACACACGGGACTCATTGATCCTGCAGCGGGTTCTTTCAATAGCACAATGTGGCATCTGAGGAGGGACATCCAGTTTAACTAAGGAATTATTTTCAGCCTGAACTGCCACAGATGTGAACTAATAGGAAATCAGGAAAATAGGAAATTAACAGAGGCCAAGAGAAGTCCTTTCTCTTTTCAAGCATTAGGGCAAAGAAGAAGAAATGAAGGTGAACAGATTCTTTCAGCTATAGGCAGTGGAAAAAACCTTAATAGAATCCATCTCTTAGAACAGTAGGTGGTGGTGGGGGTGGAAATTGTTGCTTAAAGGTGGCTACCTCCTAATGAAACTGCTGCAAATTGAGGTAATAGCATGAGGTAGTTTGGTCAAACCAACCAGACTCCTACTCATCCAACAAATACTGAATGACGATGTGGCAGGAAAATGACTGGCCAGCATACTAGTTGTTATGCCCTGAGGAGTTAGCTTCATGGGTTACACTAACCACAACCTGTCACCCAAAATTACAGAAGACTGGCTATTTCCTATGAATTTCCTGGAGTGTGGGTAGATCCCCATTTTAAATTATCAGCTAAATTTTTAAAAAATAGGGCATAGGTTAGGAACCAGGATACAGGCAGTTGTGGGTAGAAATTCTTAACTCACGCATAAGCTCATCTCTGCAACTGCCCATGATGATGACTGAGAATGACACTGAAAATGCAAAGCATAAGTTGGGGGCTGAGCTTGTACATAGAAGAAAAGATTATGACTAATCTCTTAGGGCAGTGGGACCCAAAATAGCTTTGCATGTGGGGATACACAGGCAGATGGGAGAAAGGAACTTTCTTGGGTATAGGTCTAGCAGCTGCAACTAGCAGTCTTGCTTTGGGTCTGCCCTTCATATTTGATGGCATATTCCCAACTGAGAAGTAACACTCAGGGTGTGAGCCACACCACGATGGTACAACTTCTTGTCCCCATGAGGACAACCCCAACACTTGGCCATCTATGGAAAAGTCCATAACAGCTGCTGAGATATATTATATTGTGAGATCCTCAGACTAGAATGAGCTAAGAATCAGAAGGGAGGTCTTAAGGCCTCTTCGTCTCCTCCCTCCCCAATCTGTTAATTATTCTGCAGTAAGAGGAGGAAAAACAACATGTGTAAGAATGACACTCCTATCCCAAGTAGCACTGGGGAAAGTTATTTATAACAGAATGACTGATTATGAGCTCTCTTTGAAATTTAAACTCAACATCCCCAAGAAAAGAGGCAGGCTATCGGGAGAGAGGAAAGGAACTCATTGTTAATGTGAGAGGCTCCCAAACTCTGCCTTCCAAACTTGTCACTCAAAATCTTCCTCAAAGGCCCAGGAGGCCAGTCTGTAATTTATCTTCTTTGTTCTGCTGAGGTAATACAGACATTCAACACAGCCAGTATAAGAAAACCAGTTATGGATTCTGTAGTTTCTGGCTGGCCTGCTCTCCAAAGCCGTCTTCATACGAGTGAGGCACTCTCCTCGAAGGGGACAGCAATAGCTCAGTGTCTGAATTCTAATACTCCCAAGGCCTGGATTCCCAGATTTGCAGCCAGTTTTTTGTTTGTTTTGTTAAACAAAGCAAATACCCTTGTGGTTTGATTCTTCCATTCCTTTGTTGATGCATATCAAAATCAGATGGAAATGTTCTCATAAAAACTTCAAGGACAAATGAAAAACCAGACCACAAGTGAAACAGCTCAAGAAAAAAGTATGGCCAAATTCTTTTTTTTTTCTTCTTCTTTTTTCAAGTTGCCAAAGTTTTGCAATTTTATATTGAACCATGGTTCTAAAAACAAGGGTAAAGTCTTTATCTACAGCCTGTCTGAATGTGTTTACCCTGGTCGGGCTCAATGCCACCGCTGTTAGCATCAAGTTCTTCTGACAGTGAGTTCTTCAAGGGAAGCCTGAGCACTCTGCCTTGTGCACGATATTCTTCCAGCTCAGACTGGAGTTCGTCTACTTGGTCTTGTAATACCTGGGGTTTATAAACCAACACAGGTCTTAGATGTGACACCAAAAGCAAGCAACAACAAGCAACAACAACAACAAAAATGATAAATTGGATATCATCAAAACATTTTGTGCTTCAAAGGACACCATCAAGAAAGTAGAAATGTTTTGCAAATTACATATCTGATAAGGGACTTGTAACTAGAATACACAAAGACTATTATAACTCAATAATAAGACAATTTTAAAAATGAGCAAATGATCTGAATTGATATTTCTCCAATGATGATATACAGATGACTAATAAATACATGTAAAAGATAATCAATATCATTACCTATCAGGGAAATACAAATCAAAGCCACAATAAGATACCATTTCATACTCATTAGGGTGGTTAGAATCAAAAAGAAATACAATAATGACTGCTGGTGAAGAAGTGGAGAAATTGGAACTATCATACTAGTGGGAGTATAAAATAGTGCAACCACTTTGGAAGAAGTTTAGCAGTTCCTCAAAAGGTTAAACATTGGGTTACCATATAACCTAGCAATTCTACTCCTAGGTATATGCCCACACAAAAAATTGCACACAAATTTTCATAGCTGTGTTATTCCTAATAGCCAAAACCCACCAAATGTCCATTAACTGGTGAATGAGTAAACAAAATGTGGTATATCTACACAATGGAATATTATTCAAGAAATGAAGAACTGATACATGCTACAACATGGATGAACTTTAAAAACATGTTAAATGAAGGAAGCGGTCACAAGGGCTAATATTGTAAGATTCCATTTATATAAAATGTATAGAATATGCAAATCTGTAGAGACAGAAAGTACACTAATAATTGCCTAGGGCTGGGGGACTTGGGAGAGATTATAGCTAAGTGGAGCACGGGTTTCTTCCTGAGGTGATGAAAATGTTCTAAAATTGAATGCGGTGATGTTTGCACAATTCTGTCCATACAGTAAAAGACTGAATTTATACTTTCAATGGGTAAAACATATAGTGTACAAAGTTGTTAAGAAAACAAGTGGATGAGGCTGGGCACGGTGGCTCATGCCTGAATCCCAGCCCTTTGGGAGGCTGAAGTGGGCGAATCATTTGAGGTCGGGAGTTCAAGACCAGCCTGGCCAACATGGTGAAATCCTGTCTCTACTAAAAAAAAAAAAAAAATCAGCCAGGCATTGTGGCAGGCGCCTGTAATCCCAGCTACTTGGGAGGCTGAGGCAGGAGAATCGCTTGAACCCAGGAGGTGGAGGTTACAGTGAGACGAGATCACACCACTGTACTCCAGCCTGGGTGACAGAGCTAGATTCCGTCTTTAAAGAAAAAAGTAAGAAAGAAAACAGGTGGAAGAACTGGGTGAATTTCTGAAGGTAGGGCTGACAGATTTTGCTGATGAATTCATTACATTTAAAGATATTTAGAAAATCCCTCTATTTAATTAGAACCAAGAGCTAAAATTTAATTATAAAAGCAGTAGAAATGTTTCTTTCCTTAAACGTGTACATATATTTCCTGAAAAGGAGTAACTTCATAATATGATTGTTTTCCTCATCTTTGCACAATTAAACTTTTTATCTAAGTAGCCAGAACTCAGTTATATTTGTCTCATTAAAATAAACACATATTGCTGGTTTAAGAAAAAAATTCAAATTCCTAACTTTAGGGGAATTTTTTTTAAGTCAGATTCTTGCTATTTGTAAAAATGTTTCCGTCCCTCCTGGCAGAAATTGGGAATGATTTACTAGCTAAGACTTGAGATGTTTCTGCTTCTTTTGCATTTTATAAATAAATGGAGTAAAAAATGTATTAAGAAAAAAAAAACCCACAGGACAAAACCAAATCACATCAGATTAGATCTGCAATGATCAATCAGGAAAGGCTAATTTTTGAATAATAATATTAATAGCTAACATATGTAAGTGCTTACTCTATCCTTGGCTCTGCTCTAAGCACTTTACATATACTCACTTATGGAATTTTTGCTACAACCTTTTGTGGTGGGTACTTTTATTTTTACCATTTTATGCATGAGGAATTGAAGTACCCACAGATTAAGTGACTTGCTTGGGGTCACAAAGCTAGGGAATGGTGAAGCTGGGGTCTGAAACCAGGCACTCCTGCACTTACTCGATTCTCTGTGTCTACCTACCCTGCACTGCTGCTCATATTCATTTCTCATCTGTGTCAGTCTCTCTTCTTGCAGGAAGAACTCAGCGCTGCTGGGATCGAGGTCACCAAACTAGAAGGGGAAAAGGGCAAAGCTGTCATTTTTCCCGAGTGCCCTTCTTTGACCCAACACAGCAAAGGCCCAGTGTCTGGTATTCACCCAGTCTCTTGAGTATGATAGGAATGCGATATTTAAACACAAACAGCACCCACTGGGTGATGGGGAGAACGCACTCGAGTGACGTGTTCAGTGAACACAGGGATCATTTCTCAGTGCCAGGCATGTTCTCCTTCATAACCAACTTAGTAAATTATATCCTTGCAAAAGTTAGAGTATCCTTTAGCTATCCCAGTAATTCCCTAATAAAAACGTTCTGGTGGCATTGCTTATGTTCTTTTGAGTAAACTACATAAAGTAGGCTGCCTATCAGGAAATGAGATTTGAACAGGTTTACCTTTTCTGCTAACACATTTTCCAAATTTCGCTGAAGTTTGTTCGTCAGATTCTCATATTCTGCCAACTTCTCTGCATTTTCCAGAAGCTCATTTTCCAGACGACTGTTTTCCTGAACAAGTATGGGAAAATTAAATGTGGCACAGATTAAGAAATTAGCAAACTGTGGTACCATTTTATATACAGCATAAATCAGCACTGTAGATTAAAGACGTTTATCCATCTTAAGAGTTGTAGTAGACTACAGGAGGCAAAAGCAAATATAAAAAGGTTGATATCTATTTTATAACAACAAAATAAGTTTGCCCTTTTGTTTTTGACCACATAGAACTGTGCTGTCCCAAACAGGTAGCTGCTAGCAGCCCGCCTGGGTACTGAGCCCTTGAAGTGTGTCTAGTACAAACTGTAAGTTTAAAATTGACACCAGACTTTGAATAGCCTCAAAATGTAAAATAGCCCAGTAATACTTTTTGTATACTGATTATGTATCAAAATGATAATGTTTTAGAGATAACTGGATTAAACAAGATTATTTGAAATTAGTTTCGCCTGTTTCTTTTCACCTTTCAATGTGGTTACTTGCAAACTGAAGTTATAATGTAAGCCACATATGTGTATCTATTGGACAGCATTGCAGTAGAATATGAAAATATTCTCAATACATAGTAATGACAAATGAAAGAAAATGATTACAAAATACCTTGTTCAGCTGCCAGCAAAAGAGAACTCAGAAAAAGTACAAAAAGTAGAGTAACTCTAGGCCACACATGGTGGCTCACGCCTGTAATCCCAGCACTTTGGGAGGCAGAGGCGGGCAGATCACGAGGTCAGGAGATCAAGACCATCCTGGTTAACACGGTTAAACCCCGTCTCTACTAAAAATACAAAAAATTAGCTGGGTGTAGTGGCGGGCGCCTGTAGTCCCAGCTACTTGGGAGGCTGTGGCAGAAGAATGGCGTGAACACAGGAGGCAGAGCTTGCAGTGAGCCGAGATCACGCCACTGCACTCCAGCCTGGGTGACAGAGCGAGACTCCGTCTCAAAAAAAAAAAAAAAAAAAAAAAAAAAAAAAAAACAGTAGAGTAACTCTATAATCAATTTATTGATATTATGATTTGGTATATATTTAATGTATAAATTTATTTTGGTTTAAAGATGTAAAAACTGTATATATATATTGCTCATAATTTGTATATGTTTATATTATAATAAAATAACACATTGACTAAAACCCACAAAAGCTTTTTTTTAAACTTAAAAGGATCTGCATATATAGTATTTTTAAGGAAGATTTCCAACCACATTTGCTAACACACACACACACACACAGACATGCCATTTGACATTTTTCTTTTCCAATGTTAAAGGCTGATTGGAAGAACATTTTTTAAGTACATTTTGCCAAAAGAATACAGAGCCAGTATATTTTTAGTATATTCTAGTTCATACCCTCATACAGCAATATAAGTAAAAAATAATGTACCTGGAGCATTTAAAAAACACCACCTTCCCCTAAAATGCCAGTTCTATAACATTAATCTTTCAAAGTATGTCTAAATGTAGAGGCTAGAACAACATGGAGTAATCTCTGTGTATCAGGCAGTGCTGGTGCTCTGGAGATTGACAAATCAGATACTGTTGCTATCTTGGGGAGGAAGGCAGATGTGGATACAACTCTATATGACCCAACAGGAAATGTGCTATCTCTTGGCAAGAAACAAGTAAATGTAATGGGAATGAAAAGGTAATTTGGCCTGCAGTGTTGTGGAAAGCAGTGAAGGAGCATAAATGTGCTCTGCCCTCTGGGGCACGGAGAGAACTGAGGTAGGTGCAGTGGGGTGGAGGAGGGCATGGCACTGGGACTTGCTGGCAGCAGGTCTAGTTTGAAAGGTATGAGGACGAACTGCCTTTCAGGAGCCTTGACTGTTAACACATTGTTTTTGTTGTTTTTTTGCAAAGGGTGGTAACAGCATGATTGTAACTGATCTTTAGTTAAGTAACTGGTAGCCACATGGAGGTGGAAGAAATGCAAGAAAGAACTGTTCAGGATACACATTAATTAGCTGAGACATCATGATGAATTCTGAACCTAACCAGAGGCTGGGGAAATGCAGAGGAAGGAGATAAATCTGAGAGTCACTTCAGAGCATCAACATAACTTACAGACTGATAAGTAATGATGAGGGAAGATGACGAAGAATTTTAGCTTCTGAGACTTACACCTCATGGTGTTGATGTTGAATAGGGAGAAATTCACGAGATGAAACAGTTGGATGGCTAGGGAGTGATAATTAGCTCAGTTTTTGATGTATGGAGTTTCAAGAACCTTTCATGATAGCAGTAACAGCAAACATTTCATACGTACTTATTATTTCCCAGACACTGTATGTGCATCATCTCATTTAGTCCCCACATCAGTGCTATAGGGTAGGTATTATTATGGTGCCCATCAGGCTGAGGAACCTGATCTAAGTTTTCAGTAAGTGGTGGTACCCAGATCTGAACCAGGCAGCCTGACTCCAGAGCCTTTGCACCTTATTATCTGGTGTAAGAGTCCAGTAAAGAGAAGGACCACTTCTTTCACTGAGGCACAGGAAAGAGGGGAGGATGTTTGAGCGACAAGGCTCATTTGGAGGCCAAGGTGGGAGGATCACTTTAGGTCAGGGTTTGATACCAGCCTAGCCATCATAATGAGACCCTGCTTCTATAAATTTTTTTTTTTTTTTTAGATGCAGAGTCTTGCTCTGTCACCCAGGCTGGAGTCCAGTGACACAATCTCCGCTCACTGTAACCTCTGCCACCCAGGTTCAAGCAGTTCTCCTGCCTCAGCCTCCTGAGTAGCTGTGATTACAGGCATGCACCACCACACCCTGCTAATTTTTTGTAATTTTAGTAGAGACAGGATTTCACAATGTTGGCCAGGCTGGTCTTGAATTCCTGACCTCAAGTGATCTACCCGCCTCGACCTCCCAAAGTGCTGGGGTTACAAAACACATTTTTAATTAGCTGAGCATAATAATATGAGCCTATAGTCCCAGCGACTTGGCAGGCTGAAGCTGGAGGATCACTTGGGGCCAGGAGTTTGAGGCTGCGGTAAGCTATAACTGCACCACCACGCTCCAGTCTGGGTGACAGAGTGAGACCCCATCTCAAAAAAGAGAGAAGAAAAGGCACATTTGGAGGCCGGGAGAAACAGGCATCCATGTAGCAGGAGGCAAGACCATCTGGTGAGAATGAGGGGGGCAGGCAGGCGAGGAGACGGGGATCTGAGGGTGAGGGCCAGGTTTGGAGTAGCAGCGGGAGGAACAAAGGGGTCAGCCAGGTGCCAAACAGCCCTGAAGACCTAGTGAACCTGCAGTGGGAGAGAAGAACAAGATATGCTAATCAATACCATGAGCAAAGCAGGAGCCTGGGTAGCCCTGCTGAAATCCAGATTTTAGCAGTGCCCTGCCAAGTCTGGGTGAAGACTCAGCTGGGCAAACTTAGAGGGTTTTTGGACTGAACCCTGTGCAAACATGCCCACTTCCAAAGCTGTAGTTTTCCACGTGGTGTTCCCAGCAGGGATGCAGACCACAGAACTAATAAGATGATTACCTTTAAAGAGAGGGCAAGGCGGTCCCGGATATAGTTCTCTTCTGTTTTTGCCTTTTCAATTTCCTGTTCAAGTTCTAAACGCTGCTTGCCTGCCTGCTGCAGGATCTGCTCTCTCTCTTTTCGGAGTTCATTTTTTAAGGCTGCTATTCGCTCCTTGTACTCTTCATCCAGTTTCCTGCAAGGAAGAAAAATGGACAAGCTGCCACCACGTCTTTCAGAGGTCCCAGTATTGATCTACCAAAAATGGAAACACAGAGGCATAGAGATGAAAAGCACCTGGATAAAATGTCTAGTGTACCCAGCTTTCCCTTAGAGCTTGGCCACATCTGAGTCACTCCAGCCAGGTGTGGCCAACAGGCTGGCCAGCAGAGTCCCCAGTGCACTGTTCTGCCCCTGCAGCTGCAGGCGCCACTGCGCCGGGCTAGGGTGGTGGGTGAGGAGGAGCCTCACTGCTGGCCTCACCTGAGGTTGTACTCATTCCGCCGCTCTATGGCCGCATGGTGATCATCCACCTCCGAGGCCATTAAAGACTTGAGCTTCTCGGCCTTGTCCAGATCTGATCGTAGCTTCTCTTTTTCTCTGACCACCTGATCAACTCGTTCCCTAGGATCATAAGTACACGGAGTTAATGGGAAACTGTTTCTAAGCAACAAGTGGATCCAGAAAAGCTCTCATCTGGCTTGCATCAATGCAGAAGCAAAACCAAGACAACCAAAACCCTCCCAAAGCAAAAAGGCATTCCACCTTTCCCTTCAAAAGCCCACATGTCAATCTACGTTCTCCTTAATCTTCCTATGGTTTAAGGAAGATGTGTGCAGCAGTTGGATAGAAGATGAGCGACATTTGCATACAGAATAGAAGGATGTCTATCCAAGGCATCCGAATGACTTGCTGGACAAGTAGGAAAGGGAATGGGGCAGGCAAACCTTCTGCTCAACTCACAACAAATGCCGGATTTCAGCCTTAAAGCTGGCCAGAGCCGCCTGGTGAATGCTGTTCTTGGTGACCAAAAGTTCATTTTCAAGGGCCAGTGTTAATTCTGTCAAGTTGATGTTTCCATCGAGGCTGAAATCCAAGGCCTAGAAATCAGAGCAAGGCATAAATTCAAAAACAAATCACTTACTCCATCCTCTGAAAGCAGAAAACGTGAAGGCTATACAAACTCTGAGAGCTGACGATGATCCAGAAACTAGACAATTCCATTGCTTTAGTGATTGCTTAGGAACAGCTATCAGTCTAGAACATAGTTAAGTTTTCTCTAAGGAAAGCATAACATGGTTATTTGTGCTAAAAAGAAAAAAAAATTATCTTGGCCAGGTGCAGTGGTTCACGCCCCTAATCCCAGCTCTTTGGGAGGCCGAGGCATGCAGATCATTTGAGGTCAGGAGTTCAAGAGCATCCTGGCCAACATGGTGAAACCCTGTTTCTACTAAAAATACAAAAATTAGCCGGGCATGGTGGTGTGCGCTTGTAGTCCCAGCTACTTGGGAGGCTGAGGCAGGAGAATCGCTTGAACCCCGGGAGGTAGAGGTTGCAGTGAGCCGAGATCGCGCCATTACACTCCAGCCCAGGTGACAAAGCAAGACTCCATCTCAAAATAACAAAACAAAACAAACAACAACAACAACAAAACTCTCTGGCCCTGTAAATAAACGCAATTGTAAGAGTATTTCTCATGTCAATAATCTGGGGATTAAAAACATGGAAAATACTTAACAAAAGGCTCCTAGTTAAAAGGGCTAAAAAAAAGTTACCTCTTATCTTTGAGACCTTGTGAACAGATGTACCATTAGGGAGAAATAAAATCAAATCACGGTTTAAAAAAAATAATTGAAAATTTTCAACCCTTCTCCAGTTTGTCATTTTTCTCAATTTTAGCTGCCACACCTTCAGGATCTCCTGGCTGTTCTCAATGCCCTCTTCCTGCCAGGTGTCGAGTATTCTCTCCACAGATGCATGGCCCATCCCATCATCCAGGCAGGAGAAGACCCGAAAGCCAATGGTACTCGTCATTGCTGATGGGGTTGTGGTACGTCGTCCACTCTCATCAAAAGACTGGAAGGAGGAAGAGACTTAAGTAAGCCTAGCTTGATTCCAGGTATTTCAACAAGATATTGGTCAGTCCTGACCACGATGGGTAGAAGGCATGTTCCTCTAATTTCCCGTGCCAGGAAAAAAGTCATGCAGCCTCTCTGATCTCTGTTCCCAAGTGAGTCAAGCCTACAGAGCTTATCAAGACCAACTGTTTTGGCAGAGAGTTCTATGACATAGACGAGATACATCCCTAATTAACACCAGGTTTCTTCTGACCCAGAGCTGACATGACAAGGCATAATTAGTGGTCTTCCCATTGTAATTTATGGTCATTTCTCAAACCCAATCTTCCCTTCCTAATGGTTAAGGCTTTCTAATTCTTTTGCTTCCCTCTCTTTCCTTAGTATTTTGTTTCAGACAACAGATTAATTTATTAGACGTTACTCAAATGGGTTCTAACTTTTATTCACAAAGAAAGCACTTTTGCTTATTTTTTACCTGCATGGAAAGGTGCCTTTTTAGTTGTCTATATGGAGTAGATGCTGATGGTGTAAGGGATTTTCCATTTTTAAACAAACCATAGAAAAAATCTTCTACACTCATTGTACCGTCAGGATCCAGATTATGGAATACTTCCTCGAGCATCTAGAAAAGAGTCACCACATATTTTAAATACTTCATTGAAAACAACACAAGGCCCAAAGTATACTTCTGGCCAATAGTAATCAGCACCATAGTTGGTCCCAGGACTCCAGAAATATAATTATGCCCCTTTATCCTCATTTTACTGATTTCCCTTTCAAGTAATGATATGCCCTCCTCCTTCACACAAACTAAATAAAAGTCAATTTCCAGCATATTCATAATCTTATGCAATTTAGCAATTAACTATATTCTCTTTTACTCACACTCCTACAATAGGCAGTCTTTAATGTTGTTACACATTATTCTTACAAATTAAAAAAAATTACCTAAATAATACAAAGATACGGCTTCCTGGCTGGGCATGGTGGCTCACGCCTGTAATCCCAGCACTTTGGGAGGCCGAGGCAGGTGGATCACGAGGTCAGGAGATCAAGACCATCCTGGCTAACACGGTGAAACCCCGTCTTTACTAAAAATACAAAAATTAGCTGGGCGAGGTGGCAGGTGCCTATAGTCCCCGCTGCTCGGGAGGCTGAGGCAGGAGAATGGCGTGAACCCATGAGGCGGAGTTTTCAATGAGCCGAGATCACGCCACTGCACTCCAGCCTGGGCAACAGAGCAAGACTCTGTCTAAAAAAAAAAAAAAAAAAGATAGAGCTTCCCAGTGTCATAACAGCAGAAAGAAAGTGGTTAGACATCTGTTACACCTTTATACTGTGGTGACCCTCGGTGATATCTTCTTTATCTTGAATTTTTGAAACTGGTATGCTAACACAGCAGAATTTGGTCTGGGACAGATTACAATGATCTGATTACAATTCAGATTTGGGTTCTGAAATCCATAACCTAGGGTTTAGAACCTTACTTGTAACAACACTGAGTGTGTTGGCTTTTTGCTTTAATGTTTTAGCACAGGAGAAACAAAGATTTTATGTGTGTGCAATAGATGGGTTCCAAGAGATGTAAACTCTTTCTTTGACTGGCTAGTCTGCACTCTCTAATGGTAATCAAATAGCCCCTATTCTGTAATAGGGAAGGGAAGACTGGGCTACAGTCCCATCTAGAAGTTTGCCTGGGAATGGCTGGTTCCCTAGCTCCACAGAGGAATGGGAAGGTGAACAGAGAAACGTGAATCACTGAAGCCACAGAACGAGGAGGAAAGGCAAAACCCTCCTACTAGCAGTCAGATTCTTCTTTATTCTGGGGGCTCAAATGTTTCTACAGGAACATGCCTCCAATGTAAAAAATGGAAATCTCTTGGAGAGCTTGTTAAAATGAAGACCCTAATATAGTAAGTCTGGTGGTGGGGACTCAGATGCAGCATTTCTAACAAGCTCCCAGTTGAGGCCCATGCCACTGGGCAGTAAGGAGACAGAATAAGCCACAAATTGCTCTTGTTGCATTTGAGTCTACAACTGGACTCATTCTAACACAGACCTAAATTCTCTGCAACACATTCTCAACATTTTCATATTCATTTTGTAAATCTGGACTACTGCTAGGATTTATACAATCTCATTATTGTTGATATCATTCTTCGTGCAAGGGCTTGAGGCAATTCTTTCATCTCAAATGTTGTTTTCCCCCCAATTCATATCCAATAGGAAACATCAGTTTCCATTCTTGCTTTCATACTACTTCCTCCGGAGGGAACTCTGAAACAAGAAAACCATTCTAAGGAGTGGAAACGTTTGCAAGAAGCAATAATCCTAAAAGAGGATCAAATCAATGGAGAGATATTTGGGGCAAGATTTTGAGGTTGCCAAGATCCCTTAACTTTTCTATCCTATTCTTATCAACCAAAATAATACTCTCCTAGAGGACAAGGCTTTCAGGACCATCATACCAGAAATTATAGTCAAGTCCAGGTGTGCTGACTGAAGTTAACAAGGTTAAAAGTTTGGCTCTAACCTTAGATCCACACTGCTTGACCTGTGACATTAGCCAAATCAGTGCACCACTTCCAGACTGCCTAAAGACCTTGCACCTGGGAAGTCCTTCCAGTTATTTGAGGTGGTGGAGTGGGCAAGTGATGAATAAAACAGTGTGGATTCAGAAGACCGGGAGGGCTAGGCAGAAAACAATGCTGGTTAAATGGGCAACTGGGGCACACTCTACACTTCGAGCAGGAGCTGTCTCTGGAACTGTGAGGACATTCTAATTCCCCAGGATACATGGACCAGGTCTTTGGATGGTTGGTTTATGGAAGTGTAAGTTGGAAAATAATCACAAACCCACACACTCAAAGAGGGCCGGAAAATGATGTCAATGAATGAGGCAAGATGGGTTTAAGACATCAGAAAGTAGTGAGTGCTGGGAAACTGAACACAGGGGTGCATGTTCTCTCCAAAGGAGCTGGCTGCATCTTACTGCCCACAAAATGGAGCCAAATCTTTGGATTTTGAGAAAAATCTCCTGATTTTTTTTTTTTCAATGTAGCAAAAAGTTCAATTTTAAGAACACTGGGCATGACAAATAAAATAGGCTTGGGGCCAGATTTGGCATCGAGCATGCTAGTTTGCATCTCTGCCCCGTCACTGTTCTTGCTTTTGGAAAAGAGTGTGCTAGTTACAGGCATAAGACAGTGACTCTTTTTCCCCTTCATGAAAGCAGGGAACAGCCATGATTTCACTCTCTCTACCTATAAAATGAGAGGTGACTAAATCTAAAATGGCTTTCAGCTGTAAAATTTTAGGATTCCAAGTAAATGAGATCATCTTGAACTTCCAGCTCCTCTGCGGTTTAGAGCTAGTAATACTAAGTACTACAGTATTTCACTATTTTTCTTTAGCAGGAAAAACACTAAGCAAAAGCTATATCCACACTGCTTGTCCTCAGGCCAGAGGAAAATAACTAAATGTGCTATTTCTTTTCCTGAGCTTTGGAAACTCCACCACAGAAGAAAATGCAGCTTTCCACAAATGGCTACAATTTATTCCAAGAATTGGTTTTAGATAAATAATCCAAGTTTGTGCAATATTTTTTGGCAAAAACAACCCAAGATTCTGCATACTGCAGTGATTTACAATTCAGGAGAATAAATTTAATTTTATGACTCAATAGTCACCACTGAAAAATAAATGACCACTGAGCCATTAAAAAGGTATATAAAGCCATTAAAAAGGATATATAATGGTCAAATACACACAGAAGAAAGGGAAAACAACAACAAAAAATTTCTGTAAGGCTACTTGGAAGCTTTTGATAATAAATCAAAAGCTATTATTTGTTTAGAAAAATAATACCACTTACCTCCTGAGCAAGCAGAAAGCATGGTTTCAAATATCATAATCAAAGATTCCCAAAGGCGACAACTGTAGCCCTAACCTAACTCTCTCCAGTCCTTATTTTCAGCTCGTTGAAAGGCACATCTTAGAATTATTTCTATTCTTAGGTTTCACAGCTATTCATGCACCCAGTCCTACCAATTCCTCTCTTAATTTTTTAGAAAACATAAAGCTCAGAGTTTTCCCAAAGAAGAGTCTTCTGGGGGCTCCTTCAAAACCCTTCTTAGTACTTTCAAAACAACCAATCTACCCTTTACCATTTTCTCATGACCAGAATATTGTGATGGCTGCTGGCTGCTCTCACCCAAGGCTCTCTTCATGCCAATATGTAAAAGCAGTTTCGCTCCTGTCAGCAAGCAAGATTTTTCTCTATATCGCTCAATCTGCTTAAGAACTCAGGGATGATATTGAGATGTTCTTTCCAAAAACTTAAATTTATCCTTCTGGCATACAAAATACTCCCCCAACTCAAATCTACTGAAATCCTTGCTTAATTCTTCCTCCACATGTTTCCCACATTTTACTCTGCGAATGGCACCTCTACAAATACATGTGACATCATGGCTACACAGAGCTAGTGCCTGACAGTTTCACATGGGGTAACCTGCCTACCACAGTGAGCTCGCAATAGCTGGGTAAGTGTCAGCCCTTGTCAGTTTTTCTTTTCCACAACACAACAAGAGCTCCTCAATGACAGAATCTGTATGAATGACTTCTTAGGAAAAATGACTTCTTAGGAAAAAAATCTTTATGAATGACTTCTTAGGAGAAAACAAGCTGCAGAGAGCCACACCACAGCTGTTCCTAGCCTGTGGCCAGCCACACTTTTACCATCACTATTATTCCTGAATTACACTGCAAGGCTCACCTCTCCATCCACACTCTGTAAACCGTACTGCTCACAGATGGAGACCAGCTTCTTCCGGTTCAGGTGACCATCACGGGTGATCCCCAAATCTTCACAAACTTCTTGCAGTTTCTCTTCTATCCAGTCTTGGGGAGGGGAAGATCCACTCTGTGAAGCATTTAGGTCATCTGGGTTCCAAAACCTTAACTGGCCTGAGAAGCAAATGTTGCACGGTTTCCAAAGGAATGACAAAGAGAGAGTGCCTATTCTTAAAGAAAACTGTGCTTTCTGAAAATCAATATTATAAGAAAAAGACAATAAATGTCAATTCCATTTTGATTTGGTCCTGAAGCTCCCATGAAACAGAATCAATGGTTCTAAGGCTGCAACTAGAGTAAACGGGTACTTTTTGGCTCCCTGACAGTCATTACTGTGTAATAAATATAATCTCCTGTGCAATATTGCAAAGTTCTAGGTTTGTTTTATTTCAATAGTGAGCACATCACAAGCTTAGGCTATAGTGATCATAAGAGAACGCTGGTTGAGGGCCATTATCGAGAACTCTATAAGCTCTATCTCAGCCTCAGCTATAGCTACCAGAATGTATCACCTCCACTTTCTTTCCAGTCTAAGTACTACAGCATCTTTTACTGAAAAGAAAATAATCTCATGATAAAAGTCTCAAGATGGCCGGGCGCAGTGGCTCACACCTGTAATCCCAGCACTTTGGGAGGCCGAGGTGGGCGGATCATGAGGTCAGGAGATGGAGACCATCCTGGCTACGATGAAACCCCGTCTCTACTAAAAATACAAAAAAATTAGCTGGGCATGGTGGCGGGCGCCTGTAGTCCCAGCTACTCGGGAGGCTGAGGCAGGAGAATGGCGTGAACCCGGGAGGCAGAGCTTGCAGTGAGCCAAGATCCGGCCACTGCACTTCACCTAGGCGACAGAGCGAGACTCCATCTCAAAAAAAAAAAAAAAAAGTCTCAAGATTAGCCTGTTCCCAAATCTTTACATATGAATATTCTGACATACAAAACCAACAGTTCAACTGAAAAAAAAAAAAATTCAATGGTTGCAAGCTATAAGTTCCCAGTTATCTATACATTAAGGTAAATTTCATTTGAAGACTTAAGGATCAAACTACTTATTTAAAAATCAAAACTGCTTATTTATTCTCTATTAAAAGCCCTCACTTGTAAATTTTACTTTACCCATTAGAGATTCTGTAAAGTCATTACTTAAACATGAGATAATTACTGGCACAATTTTGTGTGCTTGGAAGAACCTCAGAGGGTTGAAAGGCATATTTAGTGCTACTCCCACTCTTTACTGACAGGAATTAAGCCCATTACTGCTGTGGCGTTTCAACCTAGAGAACAGGTTGTAATTACACTTAAGTACAGCTAATCCACAGAGGGCTGTGAAGTGGGCTGAGGTTCTGTTAGCTGAACCACAGTGCCATCTTGTGGCCACAGGATCAACTTGTTCTGACGCTTCTGAAACGCATTTGAAACTTGTCAAAGGATGCATTTTTAAGTTAACTAATTAATTTATATTGTTATTTTTATTTTTTGAGACAGAGTCTCTTCTGTTATCCAAGCAGGAGTGCAGTGGCACAATCACGGCTCACTACAGCCTCCAACTCTTGGGCTTAATGGATTCTTCCACCTCAGCCTTCGGAGTAGCTGGTACCACAGGCACGTGCTAACCACACCTGGCTATTTTTAGTAGAGACGGGGTTCACCATGTTGCCCAGGCTGGTCATGAACTCCTGGGCTCAAGTGATCCTCCTGTCTTGGCCTCCCAAAGTGCTGGGATTACAGGCGTGAGCCACTGTGCCTGGCCAAGGGATGCATTTTAATAGGTCACTATTTAGGACTGTTATAAAATTAATCTGAAAGTCTGTATAAAGAGAGAAATTAGCCCATAAGTGAAATTATGTATCTCAGTTACCATCTCTTGCACGATATTAAATGCTAGGATTTTAAAACTAAAAGCTATCAATTGTGAATAAATTTTTTGTTGCTGTTTTTCTTAATGTTAATTCCCAGCTGGCCTCCAGCATAAGAGATCAGAAAGAGGACGGGGTGTGGAGTGCACCTGGCAGCCCTTCCCTTCCAGGCATGTCCTGACACACTCGGCTCTTACCTTCCGCTTCATACTCCTCACTGCGTTGCGTCTTCCAGTGCTAGAGGAGGCAAAAGAAGATTAGTGTGCTTTATAACTTATTCAGAAAGAACTATCCTTGCTTTTCCTAGAGCAGATCACTCTCTGGCTCTGAAATAATCATCTAAGTGAGTTACATAATTTCAGGACTCTCTAGTGTATCCATCTAGATGAGTTATCTTCAGTTAACCAGCCAATCAGGACGAGACTCCTAAGAAACACCACACAGCCTTCTGCAGCATTTCACCAATGATTTGTCCTCATTTGCTAGGTCACTTATTCAACAGCAAAACCTATCAAAACCAATTAAACCCAGCCAAAGCAAATATCCAGTATCATCAACCAACAAGTATCTATACACATGCATTTATGAATTTATTCTTCAATAAATGTGTACTGAGTGCTTCTTTTTGTGCTAGGTACTGTGCTAAGTCTTGGTAATACAACCACAAACAACCATGAACAGGACAAACGTATTTCCTGCCTCAAGAAGTTTATATGCTAATGAAGACAAGCAGACAAGAAAACAGGAAATACAACAGGGTAGTATTTTAAGTGCTATGACAAGGAAGTTCAGGATGCTATGTGGCTACACAGATGGGATACTTTAGACTTGGTAGATCGGGAAGAAGCAATGTCTAAACTGAGACTCGAAGGATAAACTGCAGAGAGCCAAATGAAAAGAAGGGGACAGTTGTTATTTGCTGAAGCAAGAAGACAATAATGAGCCTGGTTTATCTGTGGCATACTGAGGAGAGAGATGCAACTTAAAATAAGTAGGCTAGAGAAAGTGTAAGTAAAATGTACATTATCAGTAAATTACATTAAAGGCAGTTCAATTTATCTGAATTGGACCATTTTGCCACCTTATCATGCTTCATTACTCCTGCCTCTTCTCCAAAGTCACAGCATACAGTTGTAATTTGTGCACTGCACAAAAGTGCCCTGCTAAGGGCACAGGTCAGGACCAAAATTCAGCCCTTGCTCCACTGGCTGGGGATGGTACAGGTCGTCTTTTGACCAGTTGCAACAAGTAGGTCCACAGTGGCTGTGGCTTCCAGCAAATGGCTTTATCCTCTCCAGCAAACTGCCCAAAACTAATCACTGTTATGGGGGGTTACTACAACCATCAAAGAAAACCCTGCTAGAAAAGGTGAATCGCCCTTTCCAAACGCGGCTGCTGTCATAGCAGTGATCCAGCTTTACGAATGAAGCTGCCTTTGATAACAAATAACCAGCACATTTTCTGGGTAGCTGACCTGTACAAGATTACTTGATTTCTTAGAATCCGAAAATAAATTCGACAGGAAAGTCAGCCTAATTAATACCTGTCTCTAGAACTTGGATTCCTCATGACAGATGGTATGCCACATAAAATTTTTAGATGAAATGTTGTTTTCCAGTAGTTCATTCAAGTTAATATGAGTTGAAGTTCTTCTTTCAGGTAATCTACCCTCATCTACTTTATTCTCCACACTCAACAGCGGTAGTTCTCTCCTCTTAAATGAGGTCCAACCACCTATCATGGTTTCACAGGTCCATGTTTTACTTAGATATTTAAGATAGTATCAATTCAGAGAGTTCATTTAATTTGACCATACCAAACTGACAGTGCCGAGATGGGTTACTGCTGACAAACGGAAGACACCAAAAGGCCGTAACTCAAAATGCTGAAGTTCACTACAATTCATGCAGATTACAATGGAAAGTCACTAATAAACACGGTATCGGTGAAAAATGAATTAGGACATGGTGTGATTTTTGCTTGTGATAATGATTTCATCAGCTCACTCAGCCTACATTTCTACATAAAGACGTCTCTCCAATCTAGTGGATGTCTGAGGCATGGTGGGGATGGGGAGTGAATGGTAAAGTCAACAGTCTTTCATAAATTTTCTTACATTCTCATTTCTGGTCAGAATTAAATTGTTTTTGCATAAGAAAATTTAGGGCCAGGCGCGGTGGCTCAAGCCTGTAATCCCAGCAGTTTGGGAGGCTGAGAAGGGCAGATCACGAGGTCAGGAGATCGAGACCATCCTGGCTAACACGGTGAAACCCTGTCTCTACTAAAAAATACAAAAAACTAGCCGGGCGAGGTGGCGGGCGCCTGTAGTCCCAGCTACTCGGGAGGCTGAGGCAGGAGAATGGCGTAAACCCAGGAGGTGGAGCTTGCAGTGAGCTGAGATCCGGCCACTGCAGTCCAGCCTGGGAGACAGAGCAAGACTCTGTCTCAAAAAAAAAAAAAAGAAAATTTAAAAGAACAAAATCATCGTGCCTGTCTGTCCCTCCACATTTATTTCCCTAGTCAACAGAGCAGACAATTTAAATGCTCACACTACTTTGGCATCCAAAATTATAAAATTCATTATTTAGCATACCAGTTGGAAACACCCCAGAACTAAATCCACTAATTCCACCTATGACAAATAAAATAGGGTTTTATGGTCTCAGAACCATTGGTCAAAACCTACCACATCTCAAACAGGGGATGATTTCTAACAGCAGAAACAAATGGGAGAAATGGCAGGAGAATGTTATCACTGGCCCCAAAACATAAAGAGAGTCCCAGTTGGAATATACAGCTGTAAAAATGCAACGCACACACCTTCAAAAAATCCTTGTCATTACTAAAGCACTGGCTCATTTACTTCTCAGTTCATCTGAAAATAGCGAGCACAGAATTCAGAGAAGCAAGATGCTCCAATATACTGTTTCCAACGTCTTATGAGTCTATGGGACTGGGTGCTTACGTCTGATTCACTCGCTGGGACAGCACTTCCCTGCTGCCTTCTTCCCTGGATTCTTACTCCTAACTAATAAGGGATCGAGTACGGAGGCCACTGCGTAGACTTAGGAGCCAGAGTGCCTGGTGCTGAATCATGGCTTCCCTATCAGGTTGGCCTTGGGCAAGCTTCTCACGACTTCTGCCTCAGGTTCTCTGCCTCACAAATGGGAACAAAGTAGTACGTATTTCATGGAGTTATGGTAAGGTGCCTGGCACATACTAAGCTCTATACAGTTTTGTTATTTTTATTGGACATATGTTTATATGATACATGTAGAATTTAATTTTAGAATATTTTAATTTCCATATTTAAACTTAAAGCATTCAATTGGGTCAGCCTGGGAAGGTATCTGTCATTCATATACATTTGTAAGAAAAATGCCAAGTCTTCCCAGCAGAGAAGCAAGAAACACAGACAATTCACATAAGAGGCTACATAATTAAAAAAAAAAAAAAAAAAAAAATGGAGGAAGGTTCATCTCAACAGCAATCAAAGAAAGATTAAAACCAAGAAGTCATTTTATTCCCCACAAAAAGGTCATTTTGTTCCTATTAAATTAGCAAAGTGTTTAAGATATGACTTCTACTATCATCAAGGTTATGATTTAAAATAGGTCTGTTTATATGTCATGGGTAGCACCGTAAATGGTTATTACTTTTAGTAACGTAATGGCTTTATGTATCAAAAGCAATAAAAATGTTCATACTTTTTGGTCCAATAATTTCACTTGATATTCAAAGACAATAAAATCGAGGAAGAAAAGCCATGTGTAAATATGTACATCACAGCACTTTTTGTAACAAGAAAATATTAAAAACAATTTAAATATTCAACAACAGCCTAAAGTATAACGATACATTATAATGTAGCCATTAAAAGCATAATTAAAAAACCATGTAGGAACATGGAAAAGCATCTTATGAAACGTTAAATGAAAGACCATTACAAAAATGCTATCTATACGATGAAAAAATATTTATACAATTAGACAAAGGTTGGAAGGAAGCGGAGATAATAAAAACAGATGCATCTTGGTTGAAGGATGATGGGAAACAATTTCCTTTTATTCTTTTACTGTTATAAATGTTGTTTATGCAACAGAAACAGGTACAACTCTATTTGCCCACTAAGTTTTCACTAAATTCATTTGCTGTGACTTGGGGGTGGGATAAAGGGAAGCTCCCTCCTTTGGGTAAATATTGCTCTGCAGCATCTGCAACATCTCCCCATATTATGACAGATGAGGATGTTTGGTGGGAAGCCCAGGTGCTGCTCAGGCTGGTGAATGTTGGATGCCAACGCCTCCTAAATTTAGCAGCCTGCGGCAAGATCAGAGACACTCGACTGAGACCTGCCTTGCGGACTGAGACCATCCCAAAGAGACATTCTTGAGACAGTCCAACCCAAAAGCATCAGATACGGCACAGCCTTCGAAAGCCCAGACAGCATCCTCATCTTCAATGATTTCACACAAAATCTTAAGGCAAGTGGGGGTGGAGGTTGGGGGAAAAGGATAAACATGGTTTTTGTTTGGGTTTGTTTTTAAGACAGAGTCTCACTCTGTACTGCAGCTTCAACCTCCCCGGCTCAGGTGATCCTCTGGCCCTCCCCGCCGACCCACCTACAGGTTCCTGCTACCACACCAGGCTCATTTTTGTATTTTTTTTTGTTGTAGAGATGGGGTTTTGCCATGTTGCCCAGGCTGGTCTTCAATTCCTGGGCTCAAGTGATCCAGCCACCTCAGCCTTTCAAAGTGTTGGGATTACAAGTGTGAGCCACTGCACCGAGTCACTTTAAACATGTTTTAAAGTCTTCTGGGAGCAGCGGTATCCCAAGAATCCCTTTGTAAGAAACACAGATCCAGCCAGGACCACCCTGCTAAAAGGAGAAACAGGCTTATACTAATGGCTACATTTTCATTCCAAGACTACCTCAGTTGGAGATGGGGCTTACCACACAGATATGAGGAATTCTGTGCTTCTTCCCACCTAGTCTCCACCAAGGATCTGTTCCCTTAATCAGAGGTAGAAAAACACAGGGTGGTTGAGCATTTGTTATTAAATTGCTATTTCGGGGGGTGGGTGGAGGAAGATTCAATTCATTCACAGCTCATCTATTTTCATTCTCACTGCCTGGAGCCAGCAGTTCCAATTAGAAAGCAGGGAGAGAAGGAGGTTAGAAGGCTGGGAAGTATTAAATCATTCGGTTACTGGAACACCACCAGTAAAGGGAGGCATCATTCTGGACGAGGGTCCTTCAATTGCTGATGGCTTTCGCAGCACAGTGGAAGCCTGGCAGGTGGCCTGTAGACACGGATCTGCGATGAGCACTAGAAGGACGATTATCACAAAAATCTTTGGAAAAGTAGAGGGGAAAGCAAGGGACAATGGCTGAGATGTGTTCACAAGACTGAATTCATAAGATTTATTTATTCCCTTGAAATGTATGTAGCCTCTTACTTGAGAAAGAATGGATATTAATACACATAAAAATCATCCTGTGGGACTTCAGTTTCTCCCTACTCTGGAGGCACAGTCGTGGACAAATAAGCAAAAGCGTTTGGCAGAGACACTGGGTTGTTGGGCTCCACCACTTTCCGTGACCCCTCAGTACCTTACAAAGTGAGGAGGACACTCCAGTGCACCCAAAGGGACATGCAGCCATATGTTTGGCACTTAGGAAACCTTAGCTACTGTTACTATTTCAGTCAGAAAAAATAATGTGTTTAGGGATTTAGACTGCAGAGCCACATTTGAGTTCAATTTCAGCTCTACCACTTACTCGTGGTGTGACCTTGGCCAAGTTCCTTAACCTCTGTATGCCTCAGTTTCCTCATGACTACATGAATAACAACACGTACTTCTGACGGTGTGCTTCATATTTGGAAAGCACTTACAACAGTGCCCGGTAAGTGCCAAGCATTTGTTAATAAATATTACAATTACTGTTCTTACTACTTGGATGTGTAAAACTAGGCCAAGGGCAGAAGAAACAGCAGACAGACCAGTGCCAGCTTTAAAGAACAAACCCCAGAAGAGACTCTCTTTAAAAGTTACAGCCTTGATATGTTAATTGGTTTGATTATTTCACAATGTATCCATGTATCAAAACATCATGTTGTACACTGTACACGTACATAACTTTTATAATCATACTTTAATAAAGTTAAGGAAATCCCCCAGAACTACAGCTTTGAGCATGATGATTGTGATGAGGCGATGAACTTCCAATTCACCTTAGGATCAGGGCTTCCCCTGGGGCCCCTCCCTGCAGACAGTGTCCCCTAGGCAGCCACGGCTGGCAGGGGCTGCCTTGTCCTTCCTCATTACCATGCCAGTGTACTGGCCAACAGCCCCATTGAGAGTAGGCAGAGGGGAGAAGGTCAGAGGTTGTCCAGCCCCAAAATGGCTGCTCACAAGACAGTCCCCACACCCTCAGGCAGACAAAGGGAGTCCCCCCAAACTCACTCTGTGGGCCATGCATCTCAATGTCATGCTGGCCATTGTAACCAGCTCTTGCGTTGTCCTACAGCTGGACAAGGGTGCTCTGCACACGGCGGCTGCACAGGCGGCACCGATTTTTGGAATGCTTTCTTTGGAGGGTCATCTGCTTTGCTGGACTGCAGAGCAGATGGCCCGAGCCTCCTGGATCTCCAGCTTCCAGTCCCAAGGCCGGGCCAGCATCTGCAGCCTGTGGTCCTGGTGTGGCCCCTGCCCACAATAGCCCAGCCACCACCCCCACCAGCCATCTGCTCCAGCGCAGACCTTTGCACCCCGCAGAATGTACGGCTAATTAAAACCATTACGGGGGCAGATGTGGGCCATTCTTTCCCAGCAGAGGTTGCCGAGCTGATCTCAGCAGCCTCAGAGCCTGGCGTAGATTTTTTTTTTTCTTTGGAAAGGAGAAAGCCCTGTAAACCCAGAGAGAAGAGGAAGGAAATGTACTAGAGTAACACAGCTCCCCAAACTGAGCTGTAGTGTGCATTTAGAAGAGCAGCACATTTAGCTAAGCACAGGAAGTCTCTGAGAAAAACCAGAAATCAGTTTAAGAAGAGTGCTCGTTAAAGAAACTTCAAGACTTTCAAAAAAATACAGCATCTATGGCGTATTTCACTAACAGTCCTAAGTATTTACAAAGCCTGTGCTCTGAGCTGGGTAGTGGAAGCTGAGTGCGCCTGGCAGGGCTGGCTATTGTTTCTGCAGGGACACACTTCCTGGGACTGTGGTTCATTTTCCACTATGCCACCTTTGAAGGCAAAGGCAGTGGAGAGCCTGACAGCCCAGCTCCCAATCTCTCCATTCTGAACTCCGGGACAAGCTCCTAAGGCCAGGGTTGTCACGACCAGAATGCAAATCAGTGCCTTTATCTTTTAAGGCAATTAACTGCTACAAGTGCATGCAGGGGATAACAGGAATTAATACGATTTTTAAATGCACATACATTTAGATGAGTCCTGTTATAAATTCACACACATTTAGATGAGTCCTGCTACACTGAAGGCTAAAAGGCCTTTGGTACCACTGGTTCAAGGAAATGCTGAATTTAAGAGTTTGGGCCTTAAGCCTCTTCTCCTACCAAGCAAGGATGGGGACTAGTTTTGGTTCACTGGATTTTAAAGTCCTTAAAGGAAAGAGATTAAAAAAATACCTTTCCTGCTCCTCAGAGTTGCTCAGTAAGTAACGAATACTACTTTTCTGTTGGAAAATAGTTAATGATAGGTAGGACAGAAAATGTTACTGTCATCATGAAAATTAATTCTTGATTTCTTGCCTATTTTAGTTTCTAGTTAGAAAATAAATATTAGAAATTTTTGATCTGGAAGGAGGTGGGGGTGGGGTCTGGTCTCCAAGAGAATTGCCACCGGGATCAAGTCAGGAAGGCTTACCAGGACACCAAAGCCTAAAAGTATGTGTCAGAAAAAAAGACATTTTATAAGCTTTGAAGGGGCTTCTTTCTATCACTTTCAAATGATCTACAATTGCATCTTGAATGAATGTTTCATCTCTGGGAATAGCCATATGATCTGATAAGACTTAAGACAATGAAGGAAAAGACTGGAATTCCATTAAAAAAAAAAAAAAAAAGTCTATCCTGAAGACATCATAGCCTTTGGTAGAATAAATGGCATCAGCAGTAAAACTGCTTGCTTTGTCAAAGACCGGAACAGAAAATTTAACAAGGGAGTAATAGGAAAATAGGTGCATTTCAGCTACAAAAGATCTTAGCAGAACTTCTCTTGGTTATTAAGTTTACTCCAGAATTAAATATTGACTCTGTACGATGTAAATGAATAATTCATAAACTGCAAAGTTATGCATACATGAAAATGAACATAAGGGAAAAGATAAGTCAGTTTCACACTTCTTGAAGAAGTTTCATTTTATGTAGGGTAGTAAAATCAGTTTGTCTTTTTTTAAGCTTTTTAACAACCACCTCCCCATCCTCCTACCCTCACAGTCCCAACACAAAGACTGGATTTGCTTGTAGTGCAGTAATCAGCTTTAACTTTTCTCTCAGGTCCTCACTTAAACCACACTGTGCAAGCCAATGGTTTTGGCTTACACTACTATTGTCTACAGTTGGAAAAATGACTGTATAACACCCTTGCTGTTGATAAGAATCTTACTAGACCCGATTTATTCCCTGTGGAGGAAGACAGTTAACAAGGTGTACCCTGTTTTCAACCAGGGCAGAAAGCAAAGTGGCCCTGCCCCAATTGTATTAATTGCACAACCTTTTCTACCAGGTCTGAGTAATCGAGAACAGAATTGAGAATTAGTTTAGTTTAGTTTTATTTTCCTTTCCACCTACCCTCAGAAGAAACATGAGCATAAAATTCAAGGACAGTTCAGTAGCTATTAATACACAAGGCAAAAAATGTACTCTTCTGACTCTCACTTGTTTCTTAACGAAGTCAAGCAAAAACAGTGACAACCAAAATCTTCTCATTAATCACACTGTAGGTTGGAATCAAGAAGGTACCCTTTGTTAGTCTGGATTAATTCAGAATAGAAATGGCCAACTGAATTGACTTGAGTGAAAATGATCCCATAAAAAAAGAAAAATCACCACTTTCTTTTCAATATCACCCAAGATGAGAGGTCAGACTCCCAAGGGATCCATTTGCCAGATAAACATGTGAAATTGGAATTCGAACCCTCGTGGTGGCCTGATGGTGGGACCTACCTGTCACTTATGAATTAGCACATTCTGCTTCGGGATTTCCAAATGAAATTCTGAAATGCGTATTTTAGTGCTGAAAATCTGGCTGGGTTACAGCAGCCTTTCCCTACAGAGTAGCTTTATTGCCTTGTAAACTAAACTTGGTAGAAGAGACACGCTTAATAGCTAGGTTATATATTTTCTGTTTCAGCAGCAAAGAATCAAAGTGCCTGATAGAAGCATGGGGTGGAGGAAGGGATGGACACTACTAAAATGTTTACAATTTATGTTGGGGCTTTAACATATACAAACTAAAACAAAAGTAAAACATGATCAAAAGCAACTCGTAACAAGATTTATTTTCATACATTCTACTCAGGAGAGGAGGCCAAGGTGGCAGAACATTTGCTACCCCCTAGTGCCAACATGGGCTCTCCCACCCGTGCCACCACATCACAGTGGGCACTCTGAATAGGCACCAGATGAGCTCCAAGTCCCTTGTAAGTAATGAAGCCTGAAGCTTCACAGTGGACTTACATTAAATATAAACTTAGTTGCTTCAAAGCAATCTCTATAATAGACTCCCTCTCACATGCCTGTATTTCTAGATGTTTTCTTGAGTGGGAGATGAAGGGAGGAGTTGTAAGTAGACTGCAGTGAATGATTCTCAGTAATCACTGAGGATGACTCGTAATTTGGATTATGCTGATGGGCAATAGGAGAAGGCCCTCCAAATAAGGATGCAGAGAAAACATTGTGAACCACTAACCCAAGAGCCTAGGAAGGAATTCTGGCTGACCTGTAGCAACCTCCCGTACTATGAAATCACCTTAGAGGGCAAAAAAGGAGAAACTATTATTTTATCTTTTCAGATGACTGTCTGCTCACTAATCCCTATAGGATGAGTTCCTAGAAGGAAGCCAGCCCCCTTGGGGACAGTTTTTACAGGAATTGTGACACTGTTCCATTCCACTGCCCACCCCTCCACAATCCTCAGAAAAATAAAATTATTCTTTGATGCAACCTAGAGCTAAAATTCGTCTTCTCTTGAGTAGCAACAGTCAGATTTCCCTCTCTTTAACTTTGGATGATGGGTTTAGGCCCTTTTATTGTCTTCATCACAAACAGAAAAAGTCATTTTAGGAAAAATGAGGCATGTCTGAGAGCAGGGGAAACTGAAGTCCAAAAGTGAGCTGAGAATCCCTCCTTTCCCTAAGCTGGGGTCCCGAAGTCAAAGGAAAATTGCAATCAAAACAAAGAAGGCCTGGCTCCAACTCCCCATCTTATTACTCCTTATGAAATCATAGTCACATCAGAGGAGACTCGATCCCAGTCCCTCCTTCCACATTGCCCAGTAGCCCCAAGATATGAGCCCAAGTTGGGAGCCCAAACTCCCACATCCTCAAAGACAGGAGACAGAAGGGCTTTCAGCAACCAAAAAGGAGAAAAAAGCAGCCAGTAGTAAAATAAAGAACTGTCAGAGGCCGGGCGCGGTGGCTCACACCTATAATCCCAGCACTTTGGGAGGCTGAGACAGGTGGATCATGAGGTCAGGAGTTCAAGACCAGCCTGGCCAAGATGGTGAAACCCCGTCCCTACTACAAATACAAAAATTAGCCAGGCATGGTGGCACGTGCCTGTAACCCCAGCTACTAGGGAGGCTGAGGCGGAGAATTGCTTGAACCTAGGAGGCGGAGGTTGCAGTGAGCCGAGATTGTGCCACTGCACTCCAGCCTGGGCAACAGAGTGAGACTCCATCTCAAGAAAAAAACAAAACAAAAACAAGAACTGTCAGATTCAGAACTCATTATAAGAGGAGGAAATCAATTCCACACATCACTGAGAATTTTTTTCCTCCCTATGCTCTGCAGCTGGGGGCCACTCTAGAACAGGGAAGATCACTGGGTCTCCTAAGAGACCTGCACAGCTTCTGTAGAAGGAACAGAAGGAAAAAGCAAGCTTGTGCTGCCCATTGCATGAACTTCTGAAGGCCAACAGAATGGCCCTCAACTGCTAAGCCTAATATGGAAAGTGGCCAGAAACAGGAATGCTGTCTTGACATAATAGTAAGTAGCAAGACTGACGCATCGACAAGGCTGTACCACAAGATTCCTGCATACATGGCAGTGAAGGCAGCGAGTGTGACCCATAGCCATAGCTGCTGTGCAAAGCTGGGCTTTGCCCTTTTAACTGCCAACAGGAACATCGAAAATGTCTTGTGTGAAGCTATTAACTTTTTTTTTTGTTTTTTTTGAGACAGGGTCTTGCTCTATCACTCAGGCTGGAGTGCAGTGGCATGATCTCGGCTCACTGCAACCTCTGTCTCCCGGGTTCAAGCGATCCTTCCATCTCAGCCTCCCCAGTAGCTGGGACCAAAGGGCATGCACCACCATGCTCAGCTAACTTTTTTAAGTTTCGTAGATACAAGGTCTCTTTATGTTGCCCAGGCTGGTCTTGAACTCCTGGGCTCAAGTGATCCTCCTGCTTCGGCCTCCCAAAGTGCTGGTAGGCATGAGCCACCATGCCCAGCACTGAAACTTAATTTTTTAAAGAGATGAAGTGATTTGAAAACTGACAGGCACAATTCAGCTTACAAAACACTTTATTTTTAGGCAAGAAAGCAGTTAGATGGGCTTTGGTTTGAGTCTACTTTTGGTAACAAAAAAAAGGTGTGGTACAAAGGTATTATCTTGTATTCCTACAGGCATTGCTCTGGTGTGCGATATAACAGAATAGCAAAGTTGAGTCAGTTGGAGTCCTTGCTGAGAACAGAAATCCAGAGAAATGACCAACTCCAGGCCTCTATTTGCAGTTCTGTTGATGGAGGGTGGTGAACGCTACAGCTTCTGTGTATAGCATCAAGAGGTCATATCTAAGAGGTTTCTGGAGGAGTTAAGGGAAGTTGTAAGTACATCAAGGGTGACATGATTGTCCCAAAATACCCTTTAAGTGAGACATAAGCCACAAGATTTTGCCCAGGCTCAGACCTCAACTCTTATCTTTATTTATACATGAAACCAAAGTCTCACTTTAAAAATAGTAAATCTCCCTGGGCACCAGTGGATAACATATAACAAGGATATAAGAACTATGTTGCCAAAGTCAGCTCTGCCCAACAGCTTTCTGGGTATTCCTAGATGAGGACTAGAAACTCATGTCAAAAAATAAGTAAGCATTTACTTTCTTAGTACCAAATAATAATACCTTGGGGACTGAAATAGTTGGGGAAATGAGATATTAAACTTGAAAGTGTTTTCCAAATAACAAAAATCTACCACCAAAGGACTGAGACATTTGAACCATTTTTTTTTTCATAAAGATGTACATTCCACACCACTCAGGGTTATAGAACAGACTTTATGATACCTTTCCTGACAATAAGAAAATGATTATGAATGCTGTACTAACTGAAGTATGTAAATTACTTGCATCCCTGAGATTATATATGTAAAATTTTTGTGCGTATGAGTATATGTGTTTTACTGGGGAAAGACCCCATCTCAATTCGCAAAGAGACTCAAGAAAGCAGAAGCACTCCTGAAACTGTTCTCAGTTTTTACTGCTTTTGGCTTTTTCTATTTTCAGCTGTCACTTCTCATCCACACTACTCTTATACCACTTTTGTGGGCTTTTTTTTCCCTCTTCTCTCTTCTAGTTGCTTTTCTCCCTCTCTTGTCAATAACATTTCTGCCACTGCTGCTTCACTTATAGTGAAGGACAAGTGTCATTTGTTTTTTAAAAAAATGATGCAGACCTCTGATCAGCAGACTGGTCATATGTCCTTACAAATATCCATATTTTTTGCCAACATTTGGGCACAACACTTGGACTCTTTTTAGTTACTTTTGGATTTTGGGGTATTCTGGAAAGTTGAGGAGGACACCGGATGTCTGATTGCTGGGGCCATTGTTGGGAGCAAGCTTCCTGTAGATTTCAGTAAGCTGAACATGGATGTTAGACTGCAATGAACACACAGGTGTGCATACACAAACACACACACACACACACACATACACACACAGAGTCCACTGACAATCTACAGACCACTTTCAGAAAGTGAAGGTGCTTTGTTTCTTTTCCAATTTATATTAGTATCTGAAATATCTGCAGCCCCAGTCTGAGCTGGGATTTGCAAGAAATATTTACAGCTTGCTCAGCATGGCATTTTCAATCATGTTCTATAAATGGGATGCTGGTAAATGAGCCATAAAGAAAGAATAAAGAAAATGTTACTGAACCTCCTTTATTGGTAGATTATGGCAATATGCAGAATGAAAAGATGGGGAATGAGGGAGGCTGGCAACTCTCTGCATGCTGGAGAACGAGACAGGCCTGGGTGCAAGGAAACCAGCAGGAAGAACCATGGCAACTGCTGGGCACTGGAAAGCACCCCTGGCTCAGTATCTTGAGGCAGAAACCAAGTGTTCGAGCTGCTTTATCACACTATGAAAGATAAGATGCAGGCTCTCAAAATGCCTGAACACATTGCTTTCATTTCCTGCTATAGATGCTGTTTTATAGTTTGGGGCAAGGGTAGGGGAGGAGCTGGTTCACCTTTTAAATAGCTAAAAATGATCATGCTATAGAGGAGAGAGATATTCAAGAACTAGAAGTGGGAGACTCCAGATGATGTGGACATACCTGAACTCTAAATGTATACATGACGCATGCACAGAAATGTCAGCTCTCCAAAAGCTGAAACGAGGTAAAAACATTCAAAAGATAGAAACATTATGTGTGTCCAAAAGGCAAGTAATAAGATTAGCAAGGAGTTGGTAACTGAGAAAAGCCCACATTGTGTCATCAACCCCCTCAGCTCTCCTGTCTCTGTCCTGCACTGACGTGGGGCTCGTGATCTAGATGAACGTGCACGCCCAACTCCTTACCTCACTGCAGTCACTGGCTGGGATGTGTGAAGGCCGTGCTTCTTCATCCAGTGGCTCAATCACTGTCACTTCGGCAAACTCCTCCACGGACTCTTGGAACTCGGGCAAGGACCTTCGTCCATAACGCTTCCCACCTCTAACATATTTGGGCTGAGCTTCTAGTGAGCAGCCTGAGTGAGGAGACAAGAGTTGAGGCCACATGACATCAGAATCTCAGTTCTTAGCTGCCACTCACAGCCATCGGACACAGCCTCTTATACCAGCCTCAAAATAGACCACCACTGTTTGCCAGTTGTGGTGGCTGTGGGTGTATATGAACCATCAGGTCAGATGCAGAACACGCCTTCTAATTCTGAATGATTTATGGGACCATGAGTATATATCTGCACATGATGGGAGCCATCCAACAATGGGCAGCAAGGGATCTGACTTAATAGTAGAGGATTAAGGTCAGGAAAAGGTGAGGGGTCACATTTGTTCTTCTGTTTATTAAGCTGGGTTTTCCAGCAGGGTGGGGAGACATCATATTAACAAAGAGTCACCTTGGAGGAAGTCTTAGAAAATGGTAATACAATGGACACCATATCAGCACTGTAAACTTAGTATCCACATCAATTAGTCTGAAACACCCTCCCTTACCTTAGTGATTCCGCTGTTAACCATTCCACTCTCTGATCTATCAAACAAGCAGGATGACAGAACAAAGAAACGGACACAGCACATTCTAAGTAATTAATGACAGCTAGTTACTTATATGAAACCTGGCATCAAGATCTCATTGTAAAATTAAAAGCAGTGAAATAAAATAGCAAATGTGAAACCACAGTAAAAAAAAAAAAAAAAAAAAAAACTGTATTGTTTTATCTCTTTGTAAGCATCGGTGTTATACAAAATAAAAAGGAATGTGCATGAGGAGAGAGTCATCTCTTGACCTTAAAGAAGGACTTCAGCATTTTGACATCACATGTCTCAAGTTCAACATTCACCACCTTCCCTGTCACCATCACCACCACTGCTGGATCACCACTGCCACCACCACCACCACCACCACCACCTCCACCTCCACAACTACAGGCTAAGCTTTTTCCACAATTGGAGCTTTAAAGCAATAAAATAAATACTTCACTCTATTCAAATGTTATCTCAGATATAGATTTTTTTAGCACCTTGTAAGCATTAGAATAAAATGTTTCATTAAAATACAAAAGATGGCAATGCTTTGATTTCTGTTGTCTGATTGTCCACACAGACATACTCTCTCGAGAACAGATATGTATTCTGTTTGAACATGAGTCTTAGCAAGGTATGTCTGAACTCAGACATGTAGACTTTTAAATGAGATTATGTATACATATTATAAAAATGACAATAGTTGATTAGATAAGAACTAAAAGAATGACTGTTCCTTTACCACCATTGAAACCATGTTGGGGTTCAGCCATTACTTTACAGTTTTCCAGGGAGGACTGGCGACCCTCTTTGACTAACCACCTCCCCACCATGTCCTTCCGCTGGGACAAGCTCAGATTTCACTAACTTCACAAATGTGGCCAGACACATCCTGAAAATGCTCAGCAAAGCTCAGAGTGAAGTATTTATGCTAGCCATATCATTTCCAGTGATATTTATATCCAGCTTTAAAAAAGTCCCAGTCAAGTCATTTTATTAGGTCGAGTGATTCTCTTACAGGAAGTGTTTAAGCATACAAAATTTATACTGAAAATTGCATGCATATTTGAAGGTACCTTTTATCGGAAGACAGTGTGTCAGCTTGTGACCATTCAGGAGCGGCCCAGACACCCGAGCTACTTGTTGGCAGCTGACACCCACAGATGCTAGTCAGATAAGAGGCAATGCAGAACCATCCTTAATTTATTACCTATTCTTAAATTTTGGTGGCAGACAACAAGATACACCATTAGTGACCATAGGGTTTGGAAAAGATTAAAAGGAACACTTAGAACCTTGGATAATGAACCACGGTATTTTCCCAGTGTAAGAACAAAGTCGTATCCTGGGGATGGAAGTGGCGAAGGAGCTCTTATTGCATGCTGCACTTAATCAGCGGTTAAAAAAAAAAGCAGTGGGACAACACAACTATCTTTTAAAAATCCATTGTGATCTAATCCCAAACCTACCAGTGGATGAAATGGTTCCCTAGTTGTTTACTATTCACTACCCCATGTAGTGCATAGTGTAGATGCAGTGGTGGATTCAAAACAGCTCTTTTTCGAAGCAATAAAAGGTAATAGATTGTGAGCTAGCAGGGACCCTGTGGAGTTTTGGCTTATTTACTCATTTATTTTTGCATTGCCAGGCATTAAAACGTTTATTTCATTATCTTATTTTATTATAATAACCAATTTGAGCAAACTCTAGGTTAATATCCTTCATAGAATATACAAACATGATAAAGTCAATTTCTAGAGATATCTACTAAACTGTGTAACCTTTCTGGAATAAAGACATTAGCACACACAAAGAAAAATGGGTTAAAGTTTTCTCATCACCACGCATGTGACCAATAACGAAGTGGATTAATCACACCATTTAAAAATAGTCAACTCTTAGAATGATACACTCACACTCCCATTTAGAGCATCCACCTCATTGCACTTAACATGATACGAAGGGAACAGGGATGGCAAAGGTAAGGATGTCCAGAGAGAACATTCATGGTCAACAGCCCTTCCTGGGTTAAGCATTGAAAACACTATGTTTCTCCTTATCAATCTCAACCAGAGATTTCGAACTGAAAAGCAACAGTTCACGGAACCATGCGGACTCTAAGACACGCTTACCCACTCAAGTTAAAGAATGCCTTGAGCCTTTCTGACCATGCCTAATGGAAGAGATCCAAAACTGCAACCCGGGGGCTAAGTTTACTTACTTTATGAGCACATCCAGATGGAACCTTTATTTTTCAGGGTGTCATTCTGGAACAATCTTACCTATGTCAGATAACATGGAGGCTTTTGGTTTATTAAGAAATGAAATTATCGACATCACAGAGCTTCCTTTAACACAGGTGAGAGTAACTGCTCCAATCACCACCTCCAAGAAGGGACATGAAATGCCTGGCCAACATGGCGAAACTCCGACTCTACTAAAAATACAAAAATTAGCCAGGTGTGGTGGCTTGTGCCTGTAGTCCCAGACATTTGGGAGGCTGAGGCAGGAGAATCGGTTGAACCTAGGAGGCAGAGGCTGCAGTGAGCTGAGATTGTGCCACTGCACTCCAGCCTGGGCAACAGGGCGAGACTCCACCTCAAAAACAGAAACAAAACAAAACAAAAAGAAATGCTACCAAAACAAAGTATAAAGGACGGCCATGCTTTCAGTGTTTCAGTGTTTGAGTTCCTTGAAAGTATATTTATGATTCTCCCTGGACTGTCAAAATTCTGAGCCTTTTTTCCTTCTTTCCAATTTTCCATTTCTCCTATTTGGCATCACTACAAAAATTAAAATGGACTTCAAAGGAAAGCAGACAAGCCCGGCTTGCCTAGAGCTGTCTCAGACCCCATCCCTGGAAAGCTTATTATGAGACACACCAATCAGAAGAAGGTGGCTTTGAGGCAGTCCAACCTGACCTAGTTTAATGGTGTAGGTTTTATTCCATAAACCAAATGTTTGGTTATGAGCAGGGGACAATAGCGAAACCTTGTTTCAATCCTCTGCTGGAGTAATGTGGAAGTGAGTGACAGTCTCTACAGAGCACGTAGGAAAAACATCTGATCCAGGAGTTAAAAAGATGAAGAAAATACTATTCTTTCTGCCCTTAGAAACGACAATTGGGATGCTCACATGCCACATTTGTTATTTCACATCTCATCTGTCCCAAGAAGAGCAACTCCAGAGCTGTGATAATGTCCCCTTCCAAATCACGATAAACCACCATGCACATGTATGATGCTTGACCAGAGGTCTTGCACTCATAATAAAAAGAAAGTTAAAATGCGGTGTCAGGGAAAATGACCACTCTGAGTAGATAAGCCAGCAGCAGCCAGGGGAAATAACCAACAGCCGCCTCATTCCTTGCCCAATTCCTTTCCCACTAGCAGTGTGGAGGGGAGAAACACAGCCTCCCCTACTCCAGGTTTCAAGCAACACAGAGTACACTTTTTAAAGCTCTCCCCTAAAACTGACCACTGCATCAGATCACCACATCTGCATCAGATGTGATACAGGTCACTGCTTAAAATGCTCAGCTCTCCTGAAACCACTGCATGAACGGCCAAAGCCAAAGCAATGAGGAGCTAAGGGAAGCTAAAATCATTATGCAAAACCTGAACACTAGATATCCAATTGAATGCTTTCTTTGCAAAAAAAACACAAGCTCAGGACCTGGAATGAAGTGGCAGCCATAGCTGCTTCCGGGAAGTTAAAGGAGATTTTTCAAACATGCTCCCCAGTGTTAGGTAGATTCGTTTAACGCATAAGCGTATTTACCAAATACCTGCCATAGGCAAAACATTATGTTGTCGCTGTTGAGGAATAAGATGGATATTTTATCATTTTTTTGGAATAAAACAATTCCCTGTTCCCAAAATGACCTGAGGCCATTTCCAAGGCTGAAGAAGAAAACCCTGTCCTTAGGGTGCTGGTATTCTCATTCTGGAATTGCTTGCGTAGGACTTTGCTTTCTATGTCCCTTCCTGACCCATTTAGTGAGGCTGGGAAATCATTCCCAGAGACACCACCCCCATCCAAAGAACCTCAGCACAGGAGGCCCATGTTCATGTTACATTGCTGCTGAGCTCACAGGAGTGCTGAAATCGTTTGAAAAGGAAAGGTGAAAAATGAAGCATGCGCAAACCTCCAGGACAGCATCCCCAAGAAGCTTTCTTGGGAAAAGGCAGTCATGCAGCAAACGAGCCTCACCCAGCCCCATTCTGCATCCCGCCTCCTTGCCTTTGCTGAATGCACCATCACACAGGGATTACACAGTGAAAACGCAAACCCACGCCTGATTCTAATTAAGAGAAGGGAAGAGAATCCAAGGCAAGACTAAGACCAAGAAAAATAAAGACAGAGACCAGTGGAGACTGACAGAGAGAGACAGATATGGAGAGAGAATGAGACAGAGACTGAGACCAAGAGAGGGAAAGAAGTGGGTAGGGAAACAGGAGATAATAGGGACCTAGAGGCCTATGGAGGGGTAGGGAAGGGGAGCGAGAGATATAGATGTGGGAGGACCACCAGGAAGGGAAAGGGTGGAGTAGGAGACTGAGGAGGAGGAGGGGAGAGGTGAGCTGGAGTGGAGGAAACAAGGGAGTGGGGAGGGGAATGTCTCAAGGATGGGAAGGGAGAAGAGGAGGCCAAGAAAGGTTAAACATTAAAAAGCCATCAGCAAAAGCTTTCTGACATGATCTGCCATTCCTTTTGCTTCCCAGTGCACTCCCTGCCTCTAGGGCCATCACCAGTAAGCAGCCTCACCACACTTCTGTGTGTACTAAGCCCTTTCCAAGGTAGCTGCTTGGAAGGGCATTAGCACCTCCATCCCCAGCTACTCTCTCCTGGAAACTCCACACAAGATACACACACACACACACACACATATATCTCAGACACAACTCCCAAGTAAACTGTTTCATTATCAAAATTCCCACCAGTCCTATTTAATTTTAAATGATATGAGCATTTCTTGCACATATACATATTTTTAAGTTGCCTTTTACCCTTAATAAATTTACCATATAAATAAGTATTCTTTCATAGCACAGTTTAATAGCTACTTAGTCACTGATTACATAGATAGAGCATGATTTGCCTCTGAGTACACTGTCCAATTTCTTTACTTGCTTTATACAGGCCGAGTATCCACTATCTGAAAGGCCTGAGATCAGAAAGAAGTGTTTCAGATTTCAGACTTTTTCAGATTTTAGAAAATCTAAAGTGTATCAGTTGAACATCCCAAATCTCAAACTCTGAAATCTGAAATGCTCCAATGAGCATTTCTTTTGAGTATCACGCTGGTGCTTAAAAAGTTTTGGATTTTGGAGCATTTCATATTTTTGGATTAGGGATGCCCGACATATATATTTTTTCACTATTTTAAATGACTAACCTTATACACACATTTTTATGTACATCTATAATTATATGCATAGCATAAAATCTGAGAGTAGCATGGATTAGCCAAAAGCATTATTACAGTTCTTGGTGCCTATTATCTTATGTAATCCTAGAAAGGTTCTTTTCTATCATTTTACAAAACATCAGTAGGCACGGGTGTTTCCAATTTCAGGATTATAAACACAATCCTAATATTCTCTTTCGTTGTTGTTGGCACTGGTGGTGGTAATGGTTCGCTTTTTCTTTTTTTGAAATGGAGTTTCATTCTTGTTGCCTAAGCTGGAGTACAGTGGTGCAATCTCGGCTCACTGTAACCTCCGCCTCCTGGGTTCAAGTGATTCTCCTGCCTCAGCCTCCTGAGTAGCTGGGATTACAAGTGTGCACCACCACTCCCTGCTAATTTTTGTATTCTTTACTAGAGACAGGGTTTCACCACGTTGGTCACGCTGGTCTTGAACTTCTGACCTCGTGATCCACCCGCCTCGACCTCCCAAAGTGCTGGGATTACAGGCGTCAGCCACTGCACCCGGTCTTTTTTTTTTTTTTTTTTTTTCCAGGCTGGAGTGCAGTGGCGCCATCTCAGCTCACTGCAACCTCTGCCTTCCAGGTTCAAGCGATTCTCCTGCCTCAGCCTCCCGAGTAGCTGGGATTGCATGCCCCTGCCACCATGTCCAGCTAATTTTTGTATTTTTAGTAGAGACGGGGGTTTCACCATGTTGGTCAGGCTGATTTCGAACTCCTGACCACAGGTGATCCACCTATCTCAGCCTCTCAAAGTGCTGGGATTATAGGTGTGAGCCACCGTGCCCAGCCTGTTTTGCTTTTAACTCCTGGAGAAAACTTCTGGTCCTCACTGTTAGCATTTCATTGACGCCAACAGAACAGGGACTAAGTTCTTACTTATCTTACTTAACCAAGAGAGGACAACAGAACGAGCCTTTGGGCCATCTGTGTGTAATACCTCCTAAAATCAGGGACTTGAGCCCGACTTCAGTGCCTACCCCAAGGCCTCTGAACATAGTTATAAACACAACTCTTCAATCACCGAAATCAACAGCTAGCCCAGTGACAGGCCATAAGACCTGATTCAAGGCACAATTGCTGAGTAAGTGAAAAAATGTCTGTTAACTGTATGTATCACTTCTTCAAAATATAAAGAAAATAATTACAATTGTGGCAGTCCTTGAAATTACGAAGGTCTGTTACAATAAAACAATCATCTGCCCCAAAACAATGCCTGGTCTTATTTTTTAATGAGTTGGCTTTTTCAAACCTGAGTTTTTCCCACAAATAAACAAAGAGACATTTCCAATGAATCACATCAAGGAAGAAAGGGCTTCCTGCATTATGCTAACATCTACTAAAGAACAGAAATCTAATGCAAGATGCATCAAACGAGGACAAAATCTCTGGAGACAGGATCCAGCTGGCATGTTGATGCCATGTAGCTTGGAGCTTCTGCCAGCATTTCCATTACAAAAATCCTATAATCCAAAGCCACGGCAAATTGAATAAAAAGCTAATAATTAAGTTGTTGCCCCTCTCCTATTCCAGAAAAACAATTTAAAAATTAAATTGTACACATAGATATGAAAGAATTATGCCATTGGCAATGCTAATCAGTTTGGAATTTACAAAAGACTCCCTACATCCCAATCCATTTTTCTGCCTTTATTTGAATTTCAATATTTTTCACTGTGTTGTTATTATAAAATTGCTTTTTAGGGGAAAAACTCTAAGAGTCTTAGAATTATAAATATCTGAGTTAAAAAGATGCTGAAAATAATCTAGTCCATATCTTCTGATTCTAAAAATAAAGAAACTGTACCTCAGAGGAGTTACAAGTGGCAGAGCTCAAGACTACAGAAATAATAACTTCATTTCATCTCCTCTCAAATCCCATGACAGCTTTGTTTCTATAGAATTTATATACAACTGCCTTTTATTAGGAGGCTATAAAAACATGAGATATACTATGCATTTGTCCTTAGGAAGAAGAACTTTATAGTTTCAATGAATGTTAAGTAAAATCTTACACAAACACAGGGCTAGCATTTTTCACAGATATGGATAATGTCATTTAGATATTAGAAGGCGACACAATCAAATCTTGGAGCTGAAAGGGATTTTATGTATTTTTTCAGCACAACCACTTTCACATATGAGGTGACCAAAGACCACTAAGGTCATGATATGTAAGATCTCCCGATTAGAGGGACAGAACCAGCATTTCCTAACTCCTCACTCAAGCGTGTCTCTATTAAATCAAGCTGACTTTTCTATATTATAGTCTGGTACAATATCTGATATTTATAAAAAGCTTTGGTGTTATAAAATATCAATTCATGGCCCTCTTGGTTTCCAAGGCTGTGCACTATGGCCCCCCTACTATTTTCAGTCTCCTTCTATAGTGTCAAGGTAACCTTTTATCTTAAAGACTGCCATCTCCATTGATTTCGAAAAGGCAAGACAAAAATAACACAGACCTGCCCGGGCGCAGTGACTCACACCTGTAATCCCAGCACTTTGGGAGGCCGAGGCGGGTGGATCACAAGGTCAGGAGTTCAAGACCAGCGTGGCCAAAATGGTGAAACCCCATCTCTACTAAAAATACAAAAAAATTAGCCGGGCGTGGTGGCGGGCACTTGTAATCCCAGCTACCCAGGAGGCTGAGGCACAGAATTGCTTGAACCTGGGAGGCGGAGGTTACAGTGAGCCAAGATCGCACCACTGCACTCCAGCCTGGGCGATAGAAAAACAAAAACACAGACCTGGTCCCTTCTAAGATGAGCTAAGCATGACCAGCCAAATAATGCAGAGGACACAGGCATCCCTGTCCCTAACAATCAGGTGAAACTTGCTTTTTGTGCATTCCTCCTTGCTGCCTCTGGCCACTTGTCAGACCCTTTTGGCCAGGTTGCACTGACTGAGGACTGGCTCACCCATCTGAAAGCTAAAATCCTCAACCTAAAGCCTTCTTGAATCATATCCCTTGGTGATACAGTGTAAGCCCTCTTCTCGCCACTAGCTGTAAGACTTCAATTAAGCTACGTACCTCTTTGGGCCTCTATTTGCTCATGGATGAAATGGCAGGGTTCTCTCCAGCCCTAAACATGCTATGATCTATGATTTAAGGGATAGTTACTTCCATAAAGGGAGAGGGAGAGGTAAATGAAGGTGGCCTCTTGATGTACTGCATTCGAATCCCGACCCTACTTCCTCAGTCTCTGCCCAGCCAAACCAGTCTGCCTGCAGCAGGGTAGAGTCACTTTTTTTTTTTTTTTTTTTTTTTGAGATGGAGTCTCACTCTTTCACCCAGGATAAAGTGCAGAAGTGTGATTTTGGCTCACTGCAACCTCCGCCTCCTGGGTTCAAGCAATTCTCCTGCATCAGCCTTCTGAGTAGCTGGTACTATAGGTGCCTGCCACTACACCTGGCTACTTTTTTGTATTTTCAGTAGAGATGGGGTTTCATCATGTTGGCCAGGCTGGTCTCGAACTCCTGACCTCAAGTGATCTGCCTGCCTCGGCTTCCCAAAGTGCTGGGATTAGAGGCGTGAGCCACCATGCCTGGCTAAGAGTCACATTTTAGAGTGGGTGGAAGAATGTCTGAGTGGAAAGAATTGCATGATCCCCACGAACAACTGGAGGGGCTAAGGAGAAATTGGCAAAAGACAGAAAAAGCAGAGATGCTCAGGAACAAAGCGGGGAATGTGGGAGGAAAAGCTGACTCATGTCTCAAAGCGCAGGCTCAATCCTAGATTTTATCCTGCCAGGACAAATGTTAGGGAAGTCATAAATGCTACAAGAAATGCTATCAATACGTACTTTTCTGCTGCATTACACTGACGTGGGGCAGTTTTGAGATGAAGACTTACTGCCTACCCAAAGGATGGAGCACACAGCAAAACTAGAAAAATCCCTTCCATGTGTCGTCCTGGAAGACTTGTCCAAATTATGATCTTTGCCTGCATAGCAGTGAGGCAGACACATAACTATGAAACCACCATCTGGAGCTAGATTTATAAATTTTACTTCCTGGCTGTGACCAAGCTCAACCAGCCATTGTCCAGCTCAAGGATGTCCAATCTTTTGGCTTCCCTGGGCCACACTGGAAGAATAATTGTCTTGGGCCACACATAAAATACACTAACACTAATGATAGCTGATGAGCTAGAAAAAAAAATAAAGGTCCATGCATAAATGTATAACGTTTTAAGAAAGTTTAAGAATTTGTGTTAGGCCGCATTCAAAACTGTCCTGGGCCACATGCAGCCCATGGGCCGTGGGTTGGACAAGCTTGGTCTAGCTCATTCTACTGCTTGGATCCCAGCAATGTACAACTCCGGGTGAGGACTCTTCACATCTGTAGTCACTATAAATCTGTATATTTATTATGATAAGTTTCTGGCAGGTGACAGTGACAGTACGGGTTTTGAAGAAACGGCAGCAGGAGGATCATGTGGATTAGCAGCAGGACGGTTGGTTCCAAATCCACATAAAAGCACATTATCAGCACACAGAACCCTGAATTTATGCTTATATGACCTATGCTCATGTTAGCTAATATCTACCCTGGTGGTGATGTCACCGTAGCTCTATTCAGGCTCCCCAGATGTCTCAGGCCCCCTAGATGTCGCACCATTGTTATCAACATGACAGACAACCTTAAAAAAGTGAAAACACTAATAAAATGAGACCACATGAAAAAACAAAAGTCCATGTTCTAGCAGTGGTCACCTGTGGAAACGCCAATGTTTGTCTGGAAAATTTCAAGAATGCAATAACCTCCCTCAGGCTCACTGGGGGCTTCTAAAGAGCTCTATCAAGGGTCAGAGTTAAGAATAACATTGCTAGGGGTGTCACCATTACCGAAAAAGGGGGAGACTCAATTCAGAATCTAAAACATTGCTAAAGGTAGGGTCCATCCACACAACACAAATCTAGAGCACTTCAGAGGGCAGGATGAAGAACTAGATCACCCAGCAAGGGTGAAAAATGAGTTTCCATCTGTGCCTCACCTAAATAGGTCACACTGAATGACTCCTTGTAGTGACAAAATGTTAATGATTTATCCTCCGTTTCAAAACTGGACATATTTTTGATGTTCTCTTTTTTAAAGTAGGGTTTACTGAGGCATAATTTACACAGAGTAAATTTAATCCTTTTATTGCACAAGTCTCTGGGTTGGAAAAACTCACACAATCCTGTAACTACTAGCACCATTAAGATATAAAAGTTTCATTGTCCCCCAGATTCCTTCATGCCCCTTTGTAGTCAACTCCTATCCATGCCCTGGCAACCACGAATTTGATAAAACCAGACTGTACTGTAATACAAATTTCCACAGTGTTTAGACTCCCCTTTATACATCTACCATATTTCATTGATTTGAAGACACCCCCCCACACACACCAGAAACTCTGAAATGAAAATTTGCAATTAATGTCATTTTTCATTACAATTGGCAACAATTTTTGTTTTTAGAGATACAGGAAATAACAATGTGTCTTACAACCTATGGTGCTTAGAAGAAAATCAGTGAAATACAATATTAAGTCCTTTATTTTGAAACGTTCATTGAATACTTACTACATGCTAAGCATTCTTCTAGGCACTGGAAATACAAAAATGAACAGCATGGTCCTCAAGGAATTATCACTTGAGAGGAGGAGACAGATAATTATAATGTAATATGATAATGTCTATAGCAGAGCATTATCCACTCACTACGACTAAGTAAAATTCTTTCTACACTGGCCACTCTTCTACCTTCAGGAAAAAATTTCCCCAAATCGTATCCTTCCACGTAAAAGGAAATAAGGATGAAAGCAGTTACCATTCAGCTTCACTCTACTCATTCCAAGAATGAGTTATTGCCACACCATCTGACATATTGCCTAGAAACAATCCAATTATTTTCTCCATAATACTATGCTGCTGTAGTAGAGAAGTCTCATTTTAGTGTTCAACAGCTGCAAAGCTTTTGATAATATTGAAGAGAAGTCACTGAAAATAACTGCTCAATCTGTGAAAGGCAGATGCCCCCAATCCTTCATAGACATGCTTCAAGGTCCCCAGATTCTTCCCTGGATAACTTTTAAAGGGGAATGCAGAGAAGAAGAGTGAGTGCCCTTACCTGGTTCTTGAAAGTGTTCTTCATTTGACAGAGTTCTGGACAAGATGAGTATTAATGCTTCTTTAAATTGGTCAAAATGTACCTAAAAAAATAAAAATAGATTTAAAGTAATTTCCACAGCTCTAAGAATGCAAACCTATCTACAAGGTACCAGAACTGTTTTCTTCCCAACCTGACAGCCTTGAAGTGAGTCAGAACCCGATTTGTTGCCTTTTTCATTTCTCTAAAGACAGAAGGGAAAATAGGCTGATGATTTTGACACCTAGTGCCATAAACACTCATATCAATATGTATTCACCCCCAAGGAAAAAACTATATAGCAAAATCCTCTTTATAAACTCAGAAAAAGATATATTTTAAACTCTTAGCTCCTTTTATTTTTCTGAACAAGACCAGAAGAGAAAGATGTTAGGCTAGATATTAGAAAAGCCTTCCCAAGCAAATGATCCAATGTAATGGTGTCCCAAAGACGCTGCCATATCTTGAGATATTCTAGAAGGGAGTAAGCTGTCTTTTGAGGATGACTTGAATACAGTCTTCCTTGGGGGAAGGTATGTAATATTTATTTCCCAAGACCCCATGACTCCATAAATAAGCAAAAATCAATAGCAGATGCACAAAGGATAAAAGAATCTTAAGAAGTATTTTCCTGAATTCTTAAAAAATAGAGTCATCTTGACTGAAGTTGGAAAGAACCTGAGTTTTATTTAAGTAAATAGTCAGAACTAGGATATGACTTTGTTGAAAACGTAAAAGCATTTTCTTTATGGCTGAGGATATTCTATAACTTAAATGTATGTAATCTCACCTTGGGTCTTCTCATCACAATTCTAGTTTGATAATGTGGCACCTATTGATACAGAACCCCCATGTAAATGCAAAATTGGTAAATTTGTAATTTGTACTGTTACGGGATGGGTCTCTTTGGATGTCATGACAAAACACTGCCCAGAGGTTTAATATAGGTGACAGATAAACTTCCAAATCAAATTTATAAAAGCAGCAAATTTCATTAGTTATTGAAACAGTGGACAAAAAATCATATCATGTCTTATCTGTGCAAATCAAAACAAGAGAGGAATCCATTGAGATTTATATGTCATAAAATTGTATCTGCTTACAATTTACCACATTCTCCCAAAATATATGTGATTTCTCTACTATGTTAGTTTTGATTGATTGGAATTACTGAAATCATTGGATTATATTGCATATATTTAAGGTGTACAACTTGATGGCATGATATATGTATACAATGTGAAATAATTACTACATTCAAGCTAATTAAAATATACATCACCTCACATAGTTACCTTTATACAAACTTAAAGAATCTACATAACCTAAGGAGAAAGAGCAGAAGCCTGTCAAGGAAAACCAGGCACCTGCTAAAGATCCAGGGAGGTACAATCCTTGAAAGGGTGAAAGATTGTGGAAAGGTAGGCTACATTAATTAGGTTTCACAGTCAAGCAGCCTGGGGGATGGAGGGGAGGTCACGTCCTGCTACTGTCCCAGAGTCAAAAATAGGCACCAGTTAACATGGGCAAGGCCAGCTTGCCAATCAGCCAGTTCACAAACATCACACACTCAAGAGCTCTGGTACTCAGGGCCACTTGACAGGCATCTATGAATTTTCACAGAATCATTCATTCTTCTCAGAGCAGCCAGAAGCAGGGTTAGGAGGACACACAAAGGCTCTACAGCGAGGTGGGTCCAGGCTCTAACCCTAGCTCTTCCTTCACTGCCTGATGTGAATTGGCGACATTACAAAGCCTCTCCAAGCTCTAGTTCGTTTGTCTGGAAAACTGAGGACATCTAACAACTGATATTTATTATTCATTCAATAAATATTTATTGAGCAGCTGCTCTATGCCAGGCACTGTACTTGGTCCTGGTGACACAGTAGTGAATGAGAGTGACAAGTCCCTGTGCCACAATGCTCACAGTCTCAGGAAATGTCACAGAGTGTCCAGGCAGCTGCTAAGAGCATTGCACGTATTTTATGGTATTTATAATACCGCCTCCCTGTGTTAGGAAGATAAAATGAGAATTGAGTAAAGTATCAAGAATGTCCTGGGACTGTAAGATACCCAGCAAGTGGTAGTTAATAGTACCAATAGGTAGAGTAATAGGGGTGACTGACTGTTCCTATCACTTTTATAAAGAATCAGGGCCCTGGCCAGGCACAGTGGCTCACGCCTGTAATCCCAGCATTTTGGGAGGCCAAGACAGGTGGATCACTTGAGGCCAGGAGTTTGAGACCCGCCTGGCCAACATGGTGAAACCCTGTCTCCACTAAAAATACAAAAATTAGCTGGACATGGTGGTGCACACCTGTAATCTCAGCTACTTGGGAAGCTGAGGCAGGAGAATCGCTTGAACTCAGGAGGCGTAGGTTGCTGTGAGCCGAGGTCGACCCACTGCACTCCAGCCTGGGTGACAAGAGCAAAACTCTATCTCAAAAGAAAAAAAAAAAAAAGAATCAGGGTCATATTTTCAAGCAAAGCTAATGGCCATGAGAGAGACCAAGATAGCCAAGGGTGAGAGGTGGGGGCGGCAGCAGGGAGGTCCAAGGGCCTGCCTTCTCCTCCGGGATCTGTGGAGTTGCCCAGCATCAGAGAAACTGATCCAGTTTGCTATATTTAGGGACCTGTAACTCTAGGTTTCTTCTCTCTTTCAAGGATATTAATGGAGGGGACTGAATGAAATGTAAGTCTCTCCTTGCTAGAGTTACAAGTTGAACATAAAGAAGGTTCTCTTTCAAAAGGAAGGTGTTTGGAGGATTTCAGATCCTTTACACTTGACTCTGTGGGTCTCCCTGGGTCTTCTAAAGGTGTAAGTTTTGATGGAGGCCATTGGAAATAACCCTCCTGAATTTGGTCCCAACATAGTTCAACTCATTGTTCGAAGGTCACTCAGTAGTCCACGTACCTCAATTTTACTTTCCCTGACAAATGACAAAGGCATCTATAATCTGGAATTGATTCTAATACACTTCCAGCTTTACATGAGGTCTAAGTACACCTTAAATATGGTATGACAAATACACAAGCTTTTGAGACAGTAAAAGGTTCATTTATGTGGAGTTTATTTCACCACCTCACCTATCTAGAGTACAGCAGACAGCCAGGAAAGAAACACAGGGGGTCAAAAGCTGAGGGAGGTGCCATTAAGCCCAGGCACTCTTCCCATAGAAAATGCCACGGGACCAGCTCAGTATTTCTACATTCCTACTCTACCTGATTATTATAAACTTCATAATCCTGCTTCCCAACTCACTAGATTGGAAGCAGCAAATAAAAGACAGGGGCACTCCAAGCTAAAAGTACAAGGAGTAATTATTAACATATTAGCCAGGTATGGTGGTGTGCACCTGTCATCCCAGCTACTTGGGAGGCTGAAATCAGAGAACTGCTTGAGGCCAGGAGTTTGAGACCAGCCTGATAACATAGCAAGACTCCATCTCAAAACATAAGAAATAAAAAGAAGCAATTATTGACATATTGAGATTGAAGAAAGACATTAACCATCCTTCTTCAAACAAAAATAAAGTATAATGCTTCTTATACTTTACAAACGTATTTTTAAAACTCTATTAAAAACTACATAAACTATAAAAAAAAGACAATATGTGCATTCAAAAACTTAATAGGCTAGGGTTGTTTGGTGTTGGGGCATGTATCCATGCTTAGTGTTGAGGCAAGGATTCATTAAGTGAATCCTGAAGCTATTACTTTTTTTTTTTTTCCCAGATGGAGTCTTGCTCTTGTTGCTCAGGCTGGAGTGCAATGGTGCAATCTTGGCTCACTGCAACCTCTGTCTCCCGGGTTCAAGCAATTCTCCTGCCTCAGCCTCCGGAGTAGCTGGGATTACAGATGCCCACCACCACGCCCGGCTAATTTTGTATTTTCAGTAGAGACAGGGTTTCATCATGTTGTCCAGGCTGGTCTCGAACTCCTGACCTCAGGTGACCCACCTGCCACGGCCTCCCACAGTGTGGGGATTACAGGCGTGAGCCAACGCGCCTGGCCTTGAGGGTATTACTCTTGTAACACAGAAGAAAAACTCATGAGTCAGGAGATTTGAAATGATCACGAACAATCTAATTGTGTTTAATACACTCTTGTATATGATAAAACTAAAATTTTGAATCCCCAGTGGTCAACCTTTTTTGTTTTTGGTCTACCATTAAATGGGGTAAAAGATCCAGCTATTAAACAATTTTATGGTGCTTTTGTGGTGGTTCACACCTGTAATCCCAGCACTTTGGGAGGCTGAAGCGGGCAGGTTGCCTGAGCTCAGGAGTTTGAGACCAGCCTTAGCAACACGGTGAAATTCCATCTCTACTAAAAAAAATTAAAAAAAAAAAAATAGCTGGGCATGGTGGCAGGTGCCTGTAGTCCCAGCTACTCGGGAGGCTGAGGCAGGAGAATCGCTTAAACCCAGGAGTTAGAGATTGCAGTGAGCTGAGATCGCACCACTGCACTCCAGCTTGGGTGAAAGAGTGAGACTCTGTCGCTGAAAAAAAAAAAGTTTTTTTTTTATGAATGTGGGTCATGGATAATGCTAGATGGATGACGGTATTATCGTAGGTTCAGTCTTTCGTAGATATTTTGTCATCTGAATCTCACAATGTCCATGTGACACAGTCAAGGCAGAGACCCTACCTCAAAATTGAAAGGTGAGAGGTAGAGAAGGCATGCACCAGGCCTCTGACCGGACTCATCAGAGCCCGGCAAGCCTGCCTGGCTCAGGCCCACTTCCCTCTTGGTCTGACCCCTCAGGGAAATCCCTTGCTGCTGGAAGTCAAATCCTCAACTTCACACAAAGCCACCAGGTGTAAAGCACACACCAGGTATAAGGCAGGATCAGGAGATACATGATCGAGAAGACATACAACCTCTGCCCTCAAGGAGTTTATCAGTTACCCCATAGATTCTAGAAGTGGAAGGGTAGAATGGGGAAAAAGAGAGGAAGGTTTATTAGTAACTACAAGATAGAAGCTGGTATGTGCCTAAGAGAGACAAAAGCTGGTAAGGGCCTCTGATAAACAAGCATGTCCTACTTGGCCAATAGGGAGGAAAAGAGGGACAGTTTTGCAACACTTGAATTCTCTAAAATCTTCACAGACAGAGATTAAAGGTTTCCAAAATTTACTTATGATGTAGTAAATCGGCCTCATTTTAGATGAAAAGGGGCTCTATAAAAGATTAAACAGGATTATTAACTCAGAGGCTCTTCATAACCCAATAACGTCTACTTGGTCGAATTCCTCTTTTCCCAACTAAAAGTCCGAAAATTCACACACCACACAGCAGCTGGTCCAAACCATTAGAGCAGCTTAAGTCTTGCACTGATCTTTATTTTCCTTCTTGCAAGTGTAGACACTGGGCCCTTGGATTTAAATAGCAGTAAATGCCTCATCTTTCAAAAAGATAGTTCTCTTGTGGAGGAGGCTACTGCGATTTTTCATCAATGCTCATGAACACTGATGTGGTGGAAAAGCCCCTTAGGGCACAACCCAGAACCGAAATGTTGATGAACACCCCCCACCTGTGGGCTAACCATGTTCAGTAACTGCCAAGTTTTAAGTACCATTTTTCTCCTCCAAGGGAGCTTTACTACTGTATTTTGTTAAAAATTAGAAATCTTCACACATATACAATACAATTAAGTCTCACAAGGTAACAAGTTTCCGAGTTGTGCATACACTGGTTGGTACCTCTTCATTTGAATAATAATTGCTGCCATTCATTTTGCAAGCATTCCTATACCTCGTATGCCTCAAAGGGCAGTTTGCAGCAATGGGGAAACTACACGACTGATGAAAACCACACATGACATTTAAACTAAATTAAGAGGAAAACCGGTCAAGTCTGATATTTTCTGTCATGTGTCACCACCTCTTAGGAGAAATTTACCTCATCACTTTTCCTCTCCACATTTCATAGGAATGCTTTTTTAGAAACGCAGTTTGCTTTTTTTAAGAAAAGAACTTAAGCATCACACAAGAAACACATTCAAACCACACACACACACAAACCCTGTAACAGGAAGCGGAACAAGGAAACTAATGTTGCATAAACCCATCTCGTGCAATCATGGAGATCAAAGGCAGTTTCCTCATGTGTGCAGGCACTACTGGAAACAGACCCAAGGTGGGAGAACTCAAGCTAGCTCTAAACCAGGTGAGTTTACGAAACGAGACAAAGGTCTATGTAACTAATACAAACTTAGTAGGTTTGTCTTTACTAATATAAAGAGAAATTAATGAAAGAAGATTCAAAACATTGTGTTAATTGAAATGGCTACAGAAATATGGACTTATCAGAAGTCAATGCACAGGAAAGTGCTTAAAGCATTATGCAAAGAGAAATGACATAGACTAAAAAAGAGGCAGTTTTGTAATGAAAGATACACTTCTATTTTATTCTAAATCAAGTATTTAGGTTATTGTAACTTGAATTGTTAACTTAATATTATTGTATTTAATATTCATTTATTAAATTGTAATATTGTAACTTAATATTCATTTACTGCAGACAATGTAGAGAGAGGCAAAGGCTATTTTAAAGAGTAGGTTTATAAAATCTAAAGCAACTATATGAAGCTGTACTCCACGACTGATCCAAGGAATCCTATTTACAGATGGAAATGAATTCAAACTACCACCATGCAAGAGAACTTCTAGCAAATCTACTCTTCACTCTAACCATATTTCCCGGTAAATCATTACTAGGAAGTCACTATTTATCAAAAAGTCATTCTGGGTGTGTAGAGGGTAGGAGAAAGGAGCATACAGCCAGATACAGCAAGTTAACTGTGTCCTTGGCTCTATGATAAGCCTTTGATACACACAAATCTCAGTCCACCTTCATCACATTCTTGTAAGGGAAATATTCTTCCCATTATACTGATGAAAAAACGGAGGCTCAGAGTATTTAAGATAACATGTTCATATGGTTAAAAAGTGGCAAGAGCCAAATAGCCAAGACAATCCTAAGAAAAAAGAACAAACCTGGAGGCATCATGCTACCCACTTCAAACTGTACTACGAAGTTTCAGTAACCAAAACAGCATGGTTCTGATAGAAAAACAGACACACAGACCAATGGAACAGAATAGAAAATTCAGAAATAAGACTGCACACCTACAACCATCTGATTTTTGACAAACCTGACAAAAACAAGCAGTGGGGAAATGATTCCCTATTTAACAAATGGTGCTGGGCGAACTGGCTAGCTATATACAGAAAATTGAAACTGGACCCCTTCCTTACACGTTATACAAAAATTAACTCAAGGTAGGTTAAAGATTTAAATGTAAAACCCAAAACTATAAAAACCCTAGAAGAAAATCTAGGCAATACCATTCAGGACATAGGCATGGGCAAAGATTTCATGACAAAAACGCCAAAAGCAATTGCAACTAAGCAAAAATTGACAAATGAGATCTAATTGAACTAAAGAGCTTCTGCATAGCAAAATAATCTATCATCAGAGTGAACAGACAACCTACAGAATGGGAGAAAATTTTTGCAATGTATCCATCTGACAAAAGTCTAATATCCAGAGTTTACAAAGAACTTAAACACATTTACAAGAAAAAACAAACAACCCCATTAAAAAGTGGGCAAAGGACATGAACAGACACTTCTCAAATGTAGACATTCACGCAGCCAACAAACATGAAAAAAAGCTCAACATCACTGATCATTAGAGAAATGCAATGAGATGCCATCTTACACCAGTCAGAATGGCAATCAATAAATAGTCCAGAAACAACAGATGCTGGTGAGGTTGTAGAGAAAAAGGAACACTTTTATGTTGCTGGTGGGAGCGTAAATTAGTTCAACCATTGTGGAAGACAGTGTGGTGATTCCTCAAAGATCTAGAGACAGGAATACCATTAGACCCAGGAATCCCATTACTAAGTATATACCCAAAGGAATATAAGTCATTATACTATAAAGATATGTGCATGCATATGTTCATTGCAGCACTATTCACAACAGTAAAGACATTGAATCAACCCAAATGCCCATCAGTGATAGACTGGATAAAGAAAATGTGGTACATATATACCATGGAATACTATGCAGCCACAAAAAGGAACAAAATCAGCCTGGCATGGTGGCTGAGGCCTGTAATCCCAGCACTTTGGGAGGCCAAGGTAGGCAGATCATGAGGTCAGGAGTTCGAGACCAGCCTGGCCAACATGGAGAAAGCCCATCTCTACTAAAGACACAAAAAATTAGCTGGGCATGGTGGCACACACCTGTAATCCCAGCTACTCAGGGGGATGAAGCAGAATCACTTGAACCCAGGAGGTAGAGGCTGCAGTGAGCTGAGATCCCACTATTGCACTACAGCGTGGGGCGAAAGGGCAAGACTCCATGTCAACAAAACAAAAACGAACAAACTCATGTCCTTTGCAAGACATGGATGGAGCTGGGAGCCATTATCCTCAGCAAACTAAAGCAGGAACAGAAAATTAAACACCGCATGTTCTCACTAATAAGTGGGAGGTGAACAACGAAAACACATGGACTAATTGGTAGGGGTTAGGGGCAGGCAGGGAACAGCACACACTGGACCTGTGAGGTGCGGGGAGGGAGAACATCAGGAAAAATTGCTAATGGATGCCAGGCTTAATACGTGGGCAATGGGTTGATCTGTGCAGCAAACCACCATGGCACACATTTACCTATGTAAAAAACCTGCACATCCTGCACATGTACCCCAGAGCTTAAAAGTTGAAGGGAAAGAAAATGTGACAAGAAGAGGAACCTGAATCCAGGACTGACTTCAAAGCCTGTGCTCTAACTGTATATTATCTGCATGTGGTGTTGGTAGTGTTTGGGGAGCAGGGTGAGGGAATGGAGATTCACTTTTGCAAATTTGGAGTTTGAGGAAACTGTGGAGATATGTATTCAAATGCAGGGGCTGGGAAATCTAGGATCCTATCCTGGTACTGACACAAATGAGTCATCTGATCTTGCAAAAGCCAAGGTTTCTCTGTCAGACAGATGAACTCTGAGGTCTAAAATCTGAGGCAGACACTGAAGAACTTTAAGTCCCCTCTGTCCAGACAGGAAGCTACTCATAAAAGTATCCATGAAATAATGATGAAATCTAATAAGCATCCCTAATCGTAGAAATAAGACATTCTGAAACCAGGTCGGTAGAAGAGAATGGTCATTTAGCACTTGTTCCTCCCTGCCGTTCTGAGTCCAGGCCTTCCCAACAGTTCTCCCTTTTGATCCTTGTCACACTAAATATCTCTGACAGATACAGCGACGTACTGTACACAAACACACACTTAATTCTGCAATGAGTTTGATGAGAAAGCATTAATACAGAGTCAAAGCAAGTTGAGCAGTCTCCTAATCAGGTCTTCTTGTCTATAAATGGGAAACCACAGACCCTTAGGAGTTCAAAGTTAGAGATTAGATCCAAGTCTACATATGCAAAAAACCTCCTCCTAGCTATCTTTTCTCTCCCACAACATAGGCCATTTCCTTCCATGGGTTTAAGTCTCCCTAGCCTCCCTTCCACAAGTCAGAGACAACCAGTCTGACTTTTGTTTGAGTTATATAATGACAACCCCATCAGCAGGACCACTATTACAAACTAATGGCAGTTAATATTGAATGTAATTTTGCATACAGAGAACAAGTCCAAATAAGCGCTACAAGCAAGTTCTTCTCCATTTTCGATTCACACTTCAGATGATTAAAATGTACATAAGAAAAAGAAATCTTAAAAAGCTTTCGAGTTGGAAACAAATCCACCACCTGAAATTAATCAAGAAATTTATCAAAGAACCTCAAACCCTTTCAGAAACGTAAGAGAACTGAGTTAAATTATATATATTTGTACAACTATTAAATTTTAATACTAAAAATGTCAACAGGTCTTTGATTACCAAAGTCGATATACCTATGGTACTCTAGAAACCAATGGTGATTTCTGCTGTCTGGAGGCTTATTCTCACTTTAAAGTGTGCCAGGGACATGGCGTATTTCAGCATCCAAATTCATTTTAAGAATACAGCAATGAAACACTTCAGAACTTCAGCGGGCTGTTTTATCTCAGAATTGGTATACTGTGTAAGGAAAGAATGCTTTTTTTGAAACGGAGTCTCGCTCTGTCGCCAGGCTGGAGAATAATGGCGCCATCTCAGCTCACTGCAACCTTCATCTCCCAAGCATCGATTCTCCTGTCTCAGCCTCCCGAGTAGCTGGGATTACGGGTGCCCACTGCCATGCCGGCTAATTTTTTGTATTTTTAGTAGAGACGGGGCTTCACCGTGTTGCCCAGGCTGCTCTCAAACTCCTGAGCTCAGGCAATCCACCTGCCTCAGCCTTCCAAAGTGCTAGGATTACAGGCGTGAGTCACCGTGCCTGGCCAAGAATGCATTTTTAAAACTGGATATGGCCGGGCGCGGTGGCTCATGCCTGTAATTCCAGCACTTTGGGAGACCGAGAAGGGCAGATCACGAGGTCAGGAGATCGAGACCATCCTGGCTAACACGGTGAAACCCTGTCTGTACTAAAAATATTAGCCGGGTGTGGTGGCAGGTGCCTGTAGTCCCAGCTATTTGGGAGGCTGAGGCAGGAGAATGACATGAACCCAGGAGGCGGAGCTGGCAGTGAGCCAAGATTGTACCACTGCACTCCGGCTTGGGTGGCCTGGGTGACAGTGAGACTGTCTTTAAAACAAAAACAAAAACAAAGAAAAACACTGGATATAACTAAATGTTTCAACAAAACCAAGGCAAATTAGCTTCATGTCCTGATTACTAATAAAGGAGATAGAGAGGTATGCAGAAACACTTCATTTAAGCATCTACAACTAATATGATTGCTTGGATAAAACTTGGTTCATGGTTCCCTCAGATTTTCATAGTATTTGCTCCCCATGCTACTCATTTGTCATATATATTACCCAACTAGATTGTAAGTTCTTCAGTGTCTTGAGAAGCCCCTTGGGATGAGGCCTCACCTAGCTGACAGGTGCTTAACTGATGACAGAGATATGATGAAACTCTTTTCATAATCTAGTGGTAAACACATATTGGCAATATCCCTTTTCCTTCAAATCAGGGATCCACAAGCTTTAAGCATTTCAAACACTTGTACAGTAACCACCTTGCTCAGGTGAATATGGTTTCAAGCTATAAAGCAAGACAAATGAATCGAAACATAATTTGGAGGGAAATGACCTATCAGTAAAAAACATAGAAATGGCAAGTTGATTTAAGAGCGAGACTTTCATTAACAACTGTTAAACATTAGGCCTTTAAAAAAACCAAGTTATTGAAGATGGGTTGTAAAATGTAAAAATAAATACACAACGTTTGTATTCCTGGTTGAGCGAGACAATGCTTTCCATCGTACTTCTTTTTCAAGAAAAAAAGGAGTAATTTAGCCCAAGTCCAACAGATGGATGGATTTGTATTTGATTTAAAAATTATATTCATTAAGATAATTCAGCTTAAGTCCCACAGAGGAAACTTGGAAGTTGTATTTGATTTAAAAATTATATTCATTAAGATTTAAAAGACAAAATTAAAGCCAGAAGCATCCAGGAAGTTGATGGATACTAATGCAGCCAAAAGCCAACTTAATGGAAAACTGCAGTTTACCGTAAATGTAAATATAAATAACTTAGACCCTGATGTGGTTTGGCTGTGTCCCCACCCAAAGGTCATCTTGAATTATAGCTCCTGTAATTCCCATGTGTTGTGGGAGGGAGCTGGGGGGAGATCACTGAACCGTGGGGGTGGTCTCCCCCATACTGTTCTTGGGGTAGTGAATAAGTCTCACGAGAGCTGATGGTTTCATAAGGGGTTTCCCCTTTTGCTCGGCTCTCATTCTCTCTTGCCTGCCACCACAGAAGGCGTTTCTCTCCTCCTCTCATTCTCTCTCACCTTCCCCCATGATTCTGAGTCCTCCCCAGCCACATGGAACTGGAAATCCCTTAAACCTCTTTTTCTTTATAAATTACCCAGTCTCGGGTATGTCTTTATCAGCAGTGTGAAAATGGGCTAATACAGACCCCATGCCATAAGACTACAGGAATGCCTCACAGGCAGGACATACACAATACATATGTGTTGAATTAATGAATAGATTAATATATTCAGATTTGTTATGCTACCATTTCTTTCTTTCTTTTTTAATTAAACCAAGCTGCTAACCCTTGTAAGTTTTTCTAAAGAAATATCTTCTAAAGAGAAGAAAGATGACTGGCCGTAAAAAACACTTATAATTTTACAACTATAATCCCTACTGTATGCATCATGAAAATGATAATACTCGGATAACTCCAGTGAATCCTATGGCATTTTTTCTTATAATTTAAAATTATAGACCATATAGAGTATCTTAATAGCATATGGCCAAGTTTGTGTGATCATCTGAGGAAAATAATTTGGTTTCATTAAAAAATGCAAATTTAACAGTAGTGCATTAACTCATGCCAACCCCCTACTCTCAAGACCATCACCAGGGACCTCCTGCATGAAATCAATATGCATCCATCTATTTAACTTTTATCACTGGCTCACTAAGTAAATATCACACTATAGACCACTTAAGTTTTCATTATTCAGGCAAATAGCAAGCGTCAAAAGCAGGCTGGTAGTGTCAAGTTGTTAACAAATCAATCGATAACTATTCCCTGTTTGAGTCTACCAAATGAAGGTAAAGATGTGCAACATCTGGAGAGCAAACTGTTGACCTGCTGCCAAGGTGCAGTCTGTTTATGGCGTGGCATTCCATATTTATGCAGACTCTAAGAAAACCACTCAAGGAAACCTTAGTTGTATCATGCCTTTTCAGGCTTTAATGAGCATTAAAACAGATCAGCCCACTGATACTATCCTTTAGACATCAAAAGTACTGAGATCCCCAAGGACCATATCAGGAGATGCCAGTTTTTTTGCTCCCCACAGGGCCTAAGACTGAGGCAGAACTGGAAACTATGTGAATGCATGACATGAGGAGGAGCAAATGGGTCAATCTTCAAAGCTTCATTTTAAGATTATTAGAGGAAGATTTTTAGTTTTTTATGGGACCACATGTATTTATAGACAGCTAACCCTCCCTCCCCCATGAGAGGCCAAGAATGGCTCCAGTTTTTGCAAAGAATTCACATTTTTTTCCAAGTGTGAGTCCCATTTAACATCACATTCATGTGCCAAGTGCCTGAGAATATCATCTTTTGCACATTAATTTCAGGATGATGGCTACTCCTGTCTGTCTTAGGTTACAGAAAGCCAATACATGGCACTATATCTGAAGTCACTTACCTCCCTTGTCAGCTAAAAGACAGCGAAAATGAAATGAAGAAAAGGAAGTTCGGTCATTAGAATAAAGTTAAGCCTCACGACTGCTTCCTCAATTTATACGTGATAAAAACCAGAATGAAGCAACAGAGTGTAAAAAGTGTTGTCCGTGCCGGGCGCAGTGGCTCACGCCTATAATCCCAGCACTTTGGGAGGCCGAGGCGGGCAGATCACAAGGTCAGGAGATCGAGACCACGGTGAAACCTCGTCTCTACTAAAAATACAAAAAATTAGCCGGGCACGGTGGCGGGCGCCTGTAGTCCCAGCTACTCAGGAGGCTGAGGCAGGAGAATGGCGTGAACCCGGGAGGCGGAGCTTGCAGTGAGCTGAGATCCGGCCACTGCACTCCAGCCTGGGGGACAGAGAGAGACTCCGTCTCAAAAAAACAAAAACAAAAACAAAAACAAAAAGTGTTGTCCATCTTTCTCTCTAATCATTCCAAAATCCAACAGCAAGAGACCTGACTCAAAGCCATATAAACAAAGCTATTGATAATAAATAGCTATTAATTATAAACAAGGCAAAAAATAAAAGCTATTAGTTATAATTATGAGAATGGAAGGCAATCTCAGGTCATGGCAGATCAAATATCCACCACTGGCAAGAGGAAAAAAAAGACCCTCTCTCACTCCTTACTCATATCTGTGACTTGATCTATGGTAATAACATGACTATTTGTCGTCAAACACAGAGGCTAACATTGGCGTGCACACACACATCCCTGCTGGAAGCAAGTCGTGCTGGGTTTTAAATGAACCTACACTGCATTTATTTACCCTGCTGTCTTATTTCCTGAGTAGAAGGTTTAATTAATGCTTCACCCAGAAATAATCCAGAGAAGAAATAGCTTCATTGGGAGTAAAAGTCATAACAAGAGCTTTCTTACTGCATTTTCTTTCTCTTCAATGGAAATCTTACCCTCCTCCTTTCTGTCCCAGTGATGAATGTGGAGTCAATAAAATAAACTACAAAGAACAAGACAAAAGTTGGAAAACATCCTTTCATTACCTCTTTTTCTTTATCTAAGATGTTCACTGTACACCATAACTCCAGAGCACAAATTAAAGCAGGCCCTTGTCACCTTAGCAAACTGGACTGTGATGCCACATCCATTACATTCTTCTTTTTATCATGTAACAGCCAGGATGTTAGAAACAAGTTGCAACATGTGTGGTCTGCCCCGCCCCCAGCACCCTGGTAGAAACCGCACCCCACTTCCCACAGCCCATGTTCTTCCCCAGACCTTACCCTGCCCAAGAGGTTGTCCTGAAGTAATGTCTGCTGCAGCACTGGGGCCACCTCCTCCAAGCTTAACATGTGGCAAAGGTCGGTGAGTTCTTCCTGCCCCAGGGACCCTGTGCCCGTCGTGTCAAAACTGTCAAACAGCTCCTTGAGTCGGGCCTCATGCTGGTCCTGCTCCACCTCATCCATCCCATAGCCCACAGCGCTCACCTGTGCAGGACAGAGACAAGGACAGGTTGTGGCAGCCTCTCCAGTCCTACTGTGGTCACCCCCTGGCACATTTCCCTTCTCTGTACCCCACCAGTCCCTAGGGAATGCTCGGGAACACTCAGTTTCTGATACACCCCACAGCAAGACCTCCGGTTTCTGCAGGACCAGCCCTAGCCAGTGACACTCCCGCATGCACTCACACCAGGGCCACATACACAAGGTTAGATCGCATTGGGAGCAACATTACCAGAATGATGGGGTCAGGTACGGTAGGAGACACCCTCCTCTCTTGCCTAGTTCTCAGGCGGACAGCCAGACTGCCAAATTCAAGGCTGAAGGTAGTTCTCTCCCAGCTCTTCTAGCTCAGGATTTTAAGAAGGTGAAAAGCCACTTAGACCACAAGACTATTCAAGTGAACTAATTGTTAGCAACAGCAGACTGTATGGTCAGAACTTCCATGCTAGCTGGCAAGCTTTAGATAACCTGCCCCAATGTTGCAATTGATCAGCGTGGCCAAGCTGATTTGTTCTACTTCATTCAGCTTACATGGCCCCCATCAAAGCTAGACTGGAGGGCTGCAACAAGAGGCACTAGATCAACACGATGTCTGCTACAAAACCACCTCCCTGTTTACATGAAACCAAATGCCTTTTACATGAGTTCCTCAAAAAGCAACTCAATTAACTTCACTGGTGCAATTACATGAGGTGTGACGGGAAGAATATTCCCTGAAGCTTGCTTTAGTCCCAGCGAGTTTTAGGTAATGCTTAGTTGCCTAGAAAAAAGGGAAGACACTATTTCAACCTTTCAGACAGTGAGGTTTAAAGGAGCCACAGACTGGTTTATATGAATCATACAGCATTTCAGGGAATCTCCACTCACTAGAGCATCTCACCTCTTTATGCCTGGTTAACCTGTCTTCCGTCTCTCTCACCTACCCATACTCCAGGCTTTCCACTTTGCCACCTTCCTTAGGATCAGTAAAAAATTGGAGACATCAAAAACTGAGTAATTTCTGTTAAAAATATACATCATAAAATTCCAGGTAGCTCGTATTTTACAAATGAAATATATTTTTTTCTTTGCGTGACAATTCATTTTTAATGTGCTGGATTTTCCGATGAAAGCCTGAAACCTGCACATCTGAAGGTGCCTTCACCATGACGCAATGGATGCCAAACACAACATATACCCTTGGGATGGTGACCTCAGCCACCTGCAACAAAGCTCTCAGAACCAGTCCCTTGACTATAAAAAAGCAGCAGCTTTCACTAACCAAGCGTCTTTAATCCAAGTCAACTTAGAGAAAACTAACTTAGAGGTGATCATCCGTATAGCAGATCATTACAACATGAAAAACATAAGCTAAGATGTTGAACACAGACAGAACTGAAAATAAAAGAGCTTTCTAAAACAAGTCAGCGTTGCTCTAGGTTGTATTTGCTTTCTTTCCATAGACAGCTGTTCAAAACTTGACAAGCTAGAACGGAGCCATGATCTTGCCAGGGGTTTCAGCAGAACTGGGTGGACCCAGAAGATAAATGTGAACAGCTCTGCCACACAGCTCAGTTTTTACTGGGGCCACTCATTAAAGTAAAGCAACATGGCACAATTTTGGTCCAGGTTGCTGGTCTTGGACAGGTCTCTTCTAATTATCAGTGTTTCTGTTACTAAGGTGCTGCAAGCTCTGGCTGTCTTCCCAGGATTGGTCTGCTGGGTTAACTAATCACTATGTAAATGTTTTCAAAATAAGTTGAGAGTGTTATATAAACATCAAAGCCTCAGAAAAGAAATACCAAGTTGTTATGCAAAGCCACAGGAGTTAAGAATTTAGACAAGGCCAATACTTGGCTAACGAGATTCACTTAGAGTCCACCAGTTAATTGTCAACTAAGATCTGCTGAGAATCCCCAAGATGCTCCAGGATTTTCAGTGTTGGTAGCTCTCAGTCTCACTCTGAGTTTTACAGTCCCTTGCGCTGTTATCTGACCAATTTCATAAAAGCAAGACTCTTCTTTTGCTTGATTTTGCATACATGTTTAAAAACTCAAAAGTGAAAGAATTCTATCACTTCTCTTTTTAAAAATTACTTTTAAGGGGCGGGGATTTGTCCAATGAAAGAGAGGAATAAAACACTGATGTACTGAGATGTCCTGATCTTATCCACAGTGTCGAATTTGATCTACTATCATGACCAACTCTTTGGAAGGTCATTGGATTTTCACTAAATCAAACCTCTTTCATTTTATGGCAGCTTTCTTTTCTTTCTCTCTTCATTTCATCTCCTTCCTTTTCAAAACACTGCGCTTGACTGAAGGAGAGAAAAGCACCACTCCTGTGGAACAAACGCTCACGCTGAAACATCCAGGAGATGTTACTCATGGTGAAAAGTTGTCAGTGCTCATCTGGTACAAAAGGCATATTTACTGGTTGATATTATTTCCCAAATGTTCATCAGTAATTTCATGTGCAAGAATTTTTTTTTTCTCCCCACTTGGCAGAAAGTTGTTTAATGATAAGCTCCACGTTCCTATTTCTTTTACATCTTCCCCCAAATGCATAGTAGAGTCAGTCTGTTCTTCACGCCAGGGATTCAGTAAATATCATGGATTGACTTCCTGTATGGATCACTCCTTGAGAGGAAACGTACCCTTAATAAGGTCTACAGAAGTGGGCATATGAAAATTTTGGAATGGCTATTTCTTCCACCTACACACCTACACTTCCTCCACCCCACCCTTTCTCAAAGGCATTTTCAGCCTTAGACATAAGCAAGAAGTAGAAAGCCAACACCAACTGCCAATCTGTACCATGCAGTGCTGTCTGAAGTTTAATTCCATAGGCTAGTAATTAAGTAAATGGATTCACAAACTTTGGCTGCATTGTCTTGCTATGGGATGGAACTTTGGAGGAGAATCTATACTAAAACCTTTCTCAGGTCCCCTCGATTACAGCATGAGAATAACAACGTGCATCTGGAAGGTTTGTTCTGAGAGTTAAATGTGGCAAGCAAGTGAGAGTGGCTAATCCCAGAGAAAGCTGATACAAGAGGGAATTTAAGATAATCAAGAGAATACCTGCAGCTACAAAGGAGTGGTAAACTGAAGAGGAGGTAACAAGTGAATCATCTACAGATCTACCTCCAAAGAAGCAAAGCAGGAGATGTGAAATGCTGTAGAACAGACTGAGAATGTACATAAACATCATTATATTACTAAATGATAAGGGCAGCAGGTAATGTTCAGAGCTTCCTCTATCTTTAAAAGCAGGTTATTGATAAATGTAACATCAAATAAAAGCAGAAAGCTGAACTGTAATTGGGAATTACTTCTGAACATTTACTATGAATCTGGCCTAAACTAAGTACTTTATGTATATTATCTCATTTAATCCTCCCAATTCTTAGAAGTAGATATTCTCATTTTCCCCTGCAAGATGTAGAAATTGAGGCTTGACAAAATTAAGCAACTGTCCAAGGATACAGCACTAATCTCCTTGAAAAAAATGGAGGTGGAACCACGATTTGAACTCTAGTGTGACGCTCAACTATATTATCCCTCAATCCTACACATGCACATAGAACACATGAATGAGACCTCTGAAATGATGCCATTGGCAAACCACTTATCTCCACCTTTATGTGTCAGTCAGTTGAACAGTACTAAGCAGCAGAAATCCCCACAGAATACTCCATGGCCACAAACTTTTCCAAACTGGAATTGAGAAACAGAGTTCCTTCCTCCCCACCTCCCTTGATCCATTTATTGAATAATTATAGCCTACAAGGCACCAGGGATATACAAATAGAATACACATCCCCTTTTTTTCTAAAGCAGCTTTGGGATTTAGGGCATGAAAGAAATAAATTCTTATATAAAAATGATCATGAAGCGTCCCGTATCTTCAATAATGGACATTGTCCAGGAATTGATAATTTGCAAATGACTTCCCCTAAATAAATACTTAAGTATACTTAAGTATCTGTGCAATCCAATGCTTTTCAGAGTCAAACCCTAACTGGTACCCACCAGAGGCAGGAATCTTACTCAGAGATTAAGAAAGTTACATTTTGAGTGAGAAATTCTCCAAATTGCAAAGAAGAGCTCCAGTGTTATGAAGCCTGCCATAATAAACCTGGGCCTCTCCTCACCATCTACCTTTCCAATCAAATTGTTAGAAGGCTTTATGACTCTTTTGGAATGAAAGAACCAGTATGGGCAACATTTTGGAGTTCTAACTGGGGATGGTTAAATACGAAGCAGATGCATAGAACCATTAATCAAAACATTTACCACTCAATAACCACCCATCATGACAATTATTCTGAGCATTTTCCTTCCAAATAACTCAAAATAAGGCTGCCAAAATGCTGCCGACTCTGACAGTAGTGTTCATTACCCCAGCTGATGAAATCACAGTGCCAAATAGGACTGCAAACGAAATAGGTGGAGGTGTGACTAGAATCATGAGTGGATATGTGGATTTATGAACTTTTCAGTGTTCAACCAAGGGACAGAAAGGAGCTTGTAAGAATGACACCCCAGCTAAAGGGGATGTCTGTTCTGGGCCAGAGGAAGTAAAAAGGGGACAAAGTCTTGCAAGTGAAAACCAAATAATAAATATGCACAATGCCAGAGCCCCTAGCCCAGGCCTTTTATTTCCCCTCCAGATGGTTCAGCAGCTGAAGAGCTCTGCGGAATGTCTGCATGTCCCCTCGGCTCAGCTGCTTTCCTTGAGAGGGCATCATAATAGATGCTTTTGGACTTGTGTGCAGACATAGCTGTTGGGGGTCCACAGACCAGGCAGTGACAACCAGTGACTCATTTACTTACTCTACAGCTGATGTGATGAACACCGACAAACCCCACTTGGGCAAAGCTCTCCATTTATGCCTTTAGCTTTCACCATTTGGCAACCTGGAGCCTAATAATGCCAATGATCAAATTAAAGTGTTTATTTTTCTTCTCTTTTTTCCGCAAATACTTTAACTGGCTGCAAAGATTTTCAGGCTCACCATATTGGACTAATTTCAGTATAAAGGAAAGAGTGACAAGGATAAATTCAAGTTTAGTAAAAGCTCAATAGAAAAAGCAGTTGCAGCCATTTACGAGTTTATATAGGAGAATACTTCTGCCAAAAACTAGTGCTGCTTAGCAGCAAACTGATTACTGTCAGAATGCCTCCTCTCTGCTCAGACAGTGTCTCACTCCTAACTGGATACCAAAAGCACAACAATATCACTCTGAATGAAATCATGGTATAAAAATATAACACAAAAGCTTAAATGCACAGGAAAAAAATCATATTAAATAAATTTGAAAAAATGGCCAGGAACGGTGGCTCATGCCTGTAATCCCAGCAATTTGGGAGGCTCAGGTGGGTGGATCACGAGGTCAGGAGATCGGGGTCATCCTGCCTAACATGGTGAAACCCCATCTCTACTAAAAATACAAAAATAATAGCCAGGTGCGGTGGCACGCACCTGTAATCTCAGCTACTCAGGAGGCTGAGGCGCAAGACTCGCTTGAACCCAGGTGGCGGAGGTTACAGTGAGCTGAGATCCCACCATTGCACTCCAGCCCAGGAGACAGTGAGAGACTCCATGTCAAAAAAAAAAAAAAAAAAAAAAAAAGAAAAAGAAAAATAACAACCTTTGTCAACTATACTATAATATTTAACTAAGGGAATCCTACTAGCATTTATTCAAAAATGTAAGCAAGCTTTATTATTTTGTTATTCTGAAGGATGTAATAAACCCATGCTTTTGTTCAAGCTAATAACTGGTAGATTACCCCATCAAATAACTCAGGTTAGCTGCAGGGAAAAAAAAAAAAAAAAACCATTAGCCTCGCACAACGTGCATTCAATAACCTGTAATCAACTACTAAGTAAATTACAGAAGCAGAAAACAGAGCTTTGTTACTTTTAAAAAGAGTTTGTTACTTTAAAAAAAAAAAAAAGGAGAAAGCTTATAACAACTTCCACTTCTTGAGCCATATTGACTCACGTTAATTTAGGATGCCTGAGGCTATGAGTATAGCACCTGAGGTGTAAGTGAAGGTGCTCTCTTCTCACGTCTATGAACAATATTTTCCCAACTTTGTTTTTAAAGTGAGCATTAGGGTATAGATAGATGCTTTGTAATTTTTCCAGCCAAAAGCTTGAATAAATGGTTAATTGCTGACTTAAATTGCAATAAAGAAGTGTCCTAATTTCAGACAAGGTTGCTCACTTTCAGAATCTCATAATCTTTTCAAAATTCTATTTTATTAATAAATAGGATAAAAATCTTTTTGCAAGCTTCCCTAAGTCTCTCCATAAGCCCCTGCCCAACAGATGCAAGTTCAATAGCCAGAATTCAACCCAGATAATTTATTGGCTTACAAATGAATTGGCATCTATAAAAATAAGCTTTCTAAAAAGGCTTTACGCTGTTTAAATCCTTCTAAAATGCTCTAAGCTTGCCCACCCTTTATCAGTGTAAGACTGATAAAATGTATTTTCATTATCATCATAAAATGCAAGCATCAAGATTGTTGAAATGTTAGTTTAGAAAGTCATTTGCAGTGACATTTAAAACAATTTATTTAAACATTTGACTCATGATAAGAATACTGCCTATTAAATTAAGATTGGCTGTTCAGAATTCACTGGAGCCCTGTTCTCCCCCTCTGTGACAGTTAACATCTTTTGATATTAAGGGTCATTACACATATAAAATTAAAAAGAAATAAGAAAAAAGAACCCCACGCCATTCTGAGCCAGTGCCTATTAAAATGACTGATCCTCGACATTTCAATGCAAAGACTGTGAGTATGATGGCTTCCTCTCTGTTGCCCCCTGTGAAGCCTTTCCCTGTATCGGCAATAACTTTGCCGATGTCCAACCCTGTGGAACATTCATATGACCTACCTTTTTTCCACTCTGCAGAATGCTTCCCTCTAAAGAATCACCAGAGAACAGGGAAAATAAACAAATCTGCAAACAAATTCCCAGGCAGTCCACATCACCTCCCAAAGGACACTGACAACAGCTGAAGAGACCACAACACACAAACTCGTTTTTCAGCCAGCCTGTAATGTTCCTCCTATACACACTCTGGAAATCCTCACAGCTCCCTGCAACTCCAGAGGAGTCACCAATATTCCAGGTCAGCCACCTGTATAATATGCTCACCACGAGGGAAGACTCAAGGTAAAATTAAACTGACAGAAAAAAGCAATGTTCCTTGTTAGATCATCAAGCCTCCGGAAGCATGCAAACATATGTGTACGTTATGGTGTTTAAGGCGACCCAACTGAGAAACGTCGTGGTTCCAGGGGCTTCCCTCATGTGTCAGGATGGACTTTATCAGGATTCTCATCCTACAAAGCTACCACGTCAGTCATAAAAGATAACTACGCAATCTGTTTCGATGTAATAAATTCAGGAGTTGAGCCGTATGGCAAGCCCATCTTAGAAGTCCTCAACGCCAGGAGAGGATCTGTCCTAGTTAGGTGCAAAAAACAGATCTCATAATATCCAAGTTGTCTGGAAACATGAGATATGGTAGGGTAGTCTTTCCAGCTCCCATTTTGTTGGTGCCTTCACCTCGGGTCGTCAGGGCTGGGGTTGGGGAAAATGCCTCTCTCCGTCTCTATCTCTTAACTTCGCAGCGAAAGCTGTAAGCAGTGACTGTTCTCATCACCTAGTGCCCTTCTGTCAGGGGCCGCTTCGGTAGCTACAGAAGCCTAGCCACTGGAAGCTTCCTTCCCCGACACTCCACACCTCCATGCCACACCTTTTAGGCAGTAACCAAATGTCATTTTGTTCTTTCCCCTTCTCCTAGGCATTACACCGGGAAACTGTTATCGCGCATCGACCCCCCACACCTTCCAAAATCTCCACTTTCCGGGCTCCAAGCAGCTCTCTGCTACTCAGACAGCCCAGGCTAACACCTCGGGTTTCCCCACGCAGCTTCCTGTTCAGCCTCTCAATCACAAGATTGTGCGGGCGGCACATGCCAACGGAACCACCACCCCTCCTGCTCCCTCGGGGACTCAAGTCTGCTCTCGGACAGCGCACAGAAACGGCTTTCAGCTCCGGGCAGGCAGCTGGGGCTTCGGGGGTACTGGGGGTGCCCAAACCCAGGGGTGCCGCCGGACGGGGAAGCGGAAGTGCGGCCGCAGGACAGGCGCGCCTCCCAAGTCCCTAGCCACCTGCGATGCGTCCCCAACTCGCCTGCCCATCGCCACCACCAGAAACCTCAGACACCCCATTGTGTGGACAGGCAGCGCGCTCCCCCCGGCCCCGCCGCCCTCGCCTACCTTCTGTCGGTCTCTCCGGAGCGCCAGCACAGCCGGCCGCCCGCCTCCAGCGCTCTGCAAAGCGAAGGAGGACGCTTTGTTAGGGCTGTTCGAGAAGCGGGACAATACTTCGCAGCCGGCGCCGCGGTTCCGGGCGGGTGTCCTTCAAAAGGACGCGAATGGGGACCCGCGCGAGCGTCATTTCCATATGTAAGGGGCCAGCTCTTACAAAAGCGCGGCTCTCGGGGGCCGCGGGCTGCAGCGCGCATCCTCCCCACCCCC
>NW_012117688.1:758827-784019 GCF_000951035.1 Colobus angolensis palliatus | reverse complement strand
TCCCTCTCCGAGTGCCCGCCTCCGAGATCTGAAGTTAGAAACGCCGGGGCTCCTGGTGCGGGTGGAGGAGGCTGGCGCCCCGAGGTCGCCGCCGAGCTGGGGCTGGCGCTGCCACCCTCGCCTCCTGCCTGTCGCCTCCCTTTCTTTCCCAACACGCCTGCACTCACCCGCACCGCTGACACTCGGGCAGCAACGTCTCCGCGCAGAGGAAGGGCCCCCGCCTTCAGCCAGCGGGACTTTAAGGGGGGGATCCCTGTGCCTCTTTTGCTCTCGGGCGGCCCTGGATTTTCCAACCCTCGGGTGTCCACTGGCCGTCAACATTGGAAAGGGTGTTCAGGAGGCGGAAGGGCTCTAGAAGTGACTCGGTGTCCTGTAGAGCGAGCGCGACCCTCCTGCCGGGTCTACACTGGCTTCCACACCTGCCCACCAGGTCCTCACAGGCTCCCACCCCTGTGCAGCCTTCTCCGGGTGAAGCTAACCCTCGGCCGCAAGCCACACAGGACGGAAACTCCTTAGAGTTGATGGTTCCCAGCCCAACAGTTGCTCGATACTTACCGCCTCCTACCCCTACCCCACAGTCTCCGTTCTCACTCCCCCATCCCTACACTTCTGATCTCATTGCAGTCAAATAGGATCCCAAGTCCAGGCCATGGTTCTCTTTGAGTTGCAGTGTTAAATGTATTGCCCTTGAAGGATCCGCCTGATGGATTACAACCCTCAAGTGTGATTATTTTAGCAAGAAACTGGTGTAGCTCCGAGAGAGCAAGCAATAGACAAGAGGAAACCAGCATTCCTTGAGAATCCAGTGTGCTAGAAACTCGACAGAAATTATCTTACCTAATTCTCACATCACCCTTAGGAGGCAGACATTATTTTGCAGATAAGGAAAATGGATCTCGAAGAAGTCAAAGAGCTTCCTCAGGATCACACAGCAGGAACTCCACAGAACTGAGATTCAAAAGCAGATCACATATGTGGCAAAATTGCATACAACTGAATATACACTCACAAATGAGAGCACGTGAAACTCTCATAAAATTTGAATAAGACATTTGGGGCTGGGCGCGGTGGCTCAAGCCTGTAATCCCAGCACTTTGGGAGGCCGAGACGGGCGGATCACGAGGTCAGGAGATCAAGACCATCCTGGCTAACACGGCGAAACCCCGTCTCTACTAAAGATACAAAAACTAGCCGGGCGAGGTGGCGGGCGCCTGTAGTCCCAGCTACTCGGGAGGCTGAGGCAGGAGAATGGCGTAAACCCAGGAGGCGGAGCTTGCAGTGAGCTGAGATTAGGCCACTGCACTCCAGTCCGTTCGACAGAGCGAGACTCCGCCTCAAAAAAAAAAAAAAAAAAAAAGACATTTGGAGTACACTAGTGTCCATTTCCTGATTGTAATATTGTTCTACAGTTATGCAAAATGTTACCATTGAGGAAAAATTGAGTGAGGCGTCTATAGGGGATCTCTCTATTATTTCTTACAACTTCATGCGAATTTACAGTTATCTCAAAAAAATTTTTTTTAAAATTTTAAACAGATCAATCTTACTCAAAAGTCCAGACCCTCTTCTTTCAACATGGCATATAAGTGTGCCTGCAGAATAAGAGAGAGTTATGCTCCTCTCTCCTTTTTAAACACTCTTGAATAAGTACACACACACACACAAACACACACACTCATATACTGTATGCATGGTTGTTCAGTCATCCAGTAATAATTATACAACACACACACACACAGCTCATTAAGAGGATAGCTAACCTGTTACCAGAATACTTACATAGGGGTCGTCTTGTAAGACAGACAATAATGCTCACTGGGCACTAAAAGAGCCAACAGTCTTGGAAGGTAAGAATGAAGAGGTGTCTTTTTTGTTTCACCTAATCTCTGCCATGGAAACGTCATCCTACTGGTTACCTCTCCAAGCATCACTTTTTAACCGGCAAGAATCCTTAAGGATGATATTGCTCATTAGTTTAAAGCGGTGATTCTTGGGGGTCAGGGGATATTGGAAGTGGCATTCACTCCCTGTGCAGGAAGATCAGAATTACTGGGGATGGTGTAATTTGAAAAACACAAGATGCGCTTTCTTGAGAGGAGTAAGTGGGGTGGAGTTAGCGCTGGGACTGGGAACTGGGATCACCTCCAGCCTTGCTACAAAGGAGCATGGAACATGGTTACTGTATGGTGTGGGTTGGCAAGAGCAACCCTACCAAGGAAGATCATTTATTCAACACAATGGGCCTGCAATTTGTTTGCGTTGAGCAAATGGTTAGTCTTAGTCCAGACTGGAGTCACAGGGAAAAAAAGCAGAGACTTCCTTTAGAGCCCATCACTTGATCTTTTCTCTATTAAACACAAAATAACAGCAGAAGTAGCAACCAGGATCCAATTCTACATTATAACCAATATAAGATTTTAAAAAAGTAAATGTTTATTCAGAGTTATTACACTTTACAAACAAAACTTCACTCTTATCTGCTGCAGCTTATCTGCCTCTGATTTTTACTCTCACTTTACAAAGAAACTTGTTCAAGGACCCAGGATCCTTGAAGTATTTGAACATGAAGTTTTTGAAGGGTTTTCTGCCATATTTCACAGGACTGAACTGGCTTTCTCAGATGGTTAAAGCTCTAAAACGTTAACTAAAGAATAATCCAGGGAAGAGAAAGTTACTCTTTGTTTCTTTTTATTTATGTATTTTATGTTTTTTTTTTTTGTTTTTTTTTTTTGAGACAAAATCTCACTGTGTCGCCCAGGCTGGTGTGCAGTGGTGCAATCTTGTCTCACTGCAACCTCTACCTCCTGGGTTCAAGCGATTCTCCTGATTCATCCTCCCAAGTAGCTGGGATTACAGGTGTGCACAGTCACATCTGGCTAATTTTTGAATTTTTAGTAGAGACAAGGTTTCACTATGTTGGTCAAGCTGGTCTTGAACTCCTGACCTCAAGTGATCCTGCCTCGGCCTCCCAAAGTGCTGGGATTATAGGCGTGAGCCACTGCACCTGGCCTACTCTTTGTTTCTTCTTGAAGTAATTTTGAAATTAGCAATTTAGAGTCAAGACGACAAACGAGAGAGAGAGAGAGAGAGAGAAAGTCAGGCTTTGTAAACTTACTGGAACCTGAAAAGTTATTTTTTTTTTTCTTAGTCAAAAAAAGGCTCTAACCAAACATGGTCTACCCTCTTCCAAGTCACAGTTGGGTATAAACTATTTTTCATTCACAGAGTAGTCAAACAGCCTGTCACTCATGTAGCAGCTCCTGGCTCCTTTTAAACTTCTTTAATTGATATCTTTCTTATTTCTGTGACCATTTGAACTCAGCAGGACAGTTTTCAGGCAAGTTGCAGAGCTGTGTCAAGGACAGCCAAATTGTTAAAGTAGATGATCAGTTATAGTCTAGTCCAGGAACTCACTGCGTGAAAGAAAGGGACATCAATGATCCCCCCAAGGCCCTAAGAAAGATGAACGAGGAAAGGAAAAAGGGAGAAATTTAAGTTCCAGACATACAAGTCAAGGGCTAAGAGTTCCAGCAGCAAAATGTTGGTGGTTAAGAACCCAGGAAGAAAGAAGGAAAGTATAGAAAAGGGAAGGGAAGGTGACAGAAGGCAAACTGATTTACACTTTTGCCCCTGGGGGACACTTGTTAGAAATTAGGATTATCTCTTTATTTTCCTTATGAAGAAAATGAAAGAGGAGGAAACCAGGATTCCATACAATTTTTTTTATTTTTTTATTTTTTATTTTATTTATTTATTTATTTATTTTTTTGAGACGGAGTCTTGCTCTGTGGCCCAGGCTGGAGTGCAGTGGCCGGATCTCGGCTCACTGCAAGCTCCGCCTCCCGGGTTTACGCCATTCTCCTGCCTCAGCCTCCCGAGTAGCTGGGACTACAGGCGCCCGCCACCTCGCCCGGCTAATTTTTTGTATTTTTTAGTAGAGACGGGGTTTCACCGTGTTAGCCAGGATGGTCTTGATCTCCCAACCTCGTGATCCGCCCGTCTCGGCCTCCCAAAGTGCTGGGATTACAGGCTTGAGCCACCGCGCCCGGCCCAATTTATTTTTTTAAAGTAAGCATTGATTGCCTACCCTGTGCCTAATACTGTCCTGAAAGTCACATGATGTTCAAAATAAACATTAGGTTGGGCATGGCAGCTCACACCTATAATCCCAACATTTCTGGAGGCTGAGGTGGGTGGATGCCTTGAGCCCAGGAGTTCAAGACCAGCCTGGGCAACACAGTGGGACTCCCCTTCTCTACTCTCCGTTTTTTTATTAGCCAGGCTGGGTAGCACATGCCTCTGGTCCCAACTTCTCATGAGGCTGATATAGGAGGATAACTTGGGCCCAGGAGGTCAAGGCTGCAGTGAACAATGATTATACCACTGCACTTTAGCCTGGTGACAGAGAGAGACCCTGTCTCAAACAAAACAAAATGAAGCAAAAATCAACCCTGTTTCTTGCCCTTGAGGAATGTATCTTTCTCCTTTCGGAAGGTAAAAATATGCACTCATGAGACAGTAAGGGAATGATGTTAGGTGGCATTGGACTCCAATTACGTTCTCCAGTTGGGGGACATACACACGCTACAGCAAGGCAGAGAAGAGAGCAATGATTTCCCTAAAACATGGCTTCTATTTGAGCATTCTGAACATTGCTTTTCCCATCAGGTCCTAGATCTTTTTCCTGACATTGAAGGTCCTTCCTGATCAATGCAAATGTATGTATCCTCAGTGTCTGCAGGAAACCTACCCTCCCTCCACTCTGCTCATGTGGACCTTCTAATCTTCCCTCTGCTGCTCTTTCAGCCCACATCATCAGTCCTAATGTGTATTGAATGCCTTGTATCTGTTCGTTATTTGGCCCAGCAATTGAAGCATAGCAGGAAGTGGTTATTGCACATGTGTCTTTGGATCCCATGGACTGAGCATTTAGGTACTTTCCAAACACTTGGCATTCATGTGGAGAAGAGATGTTGCATATGTATACGTGAAATGGGCAGGGGGGGTTGATCTTTACTTTTGGAATTATCCCTTTTCATTGTGCCTGGATGCAGGCAATGGTGTACTGTTCTGAAGACTGTAAGTGCCAAAGGACTGCCACTCTAGCTTCATTTGAAGGGGGGAGGAAATGAAATGTTAGTTTAAGAGACATTCGCATACCCTCCCTCATACACTCTTTTTTTAAAATTTTATTTATTTATTACTTTTGGAGACGGAGTCTTACTCTGTCACCCAGGCAGGAGGGCAGTGGTGGCATAATCTCAGCTCCTCCACTGCAACCTCTGCCTCCCGGGTTCAAGCAATTCTCCTGTCTCAGCCTATGGGGTAGCTGGGACTACAAGCATGCGCCACCATGCCCAGCTAATTTTTGTGTTTTTAGTAGACATGAGGTTTCACCATGTTGGCTAGGTTGGTCTTGAACTCCTGACCTCAGCTGACAGGCCCACCTCGGCATTCCAAAGTGCTGAGATTACAGGAGTGAACCACCATGCCCGGCTGCTCCCTCATACACTCTTAAACATTAAACCAATATGATGTAAAATCTTTACTTTTTTGTTGGAAGAGTTTTGAATGGAAAATGAAACATTTTTCCCCAAGCAAAACTACTTTGAATCTCTAGAATTTGATGTGCACACAAAATAAATGGCAACCCAGAAACATACATTTTAAAACATTTCTGTTCAGTAGAAATATAATGTGAGCCACACATTGTAGTTCAAAATTTTCTAGTAGCCACATTTAAAAGAGTAAAAACATGTAAAATTAATTTTTAGATTTTTATTTAACCCAATATGCCCCAAAACACAATCACTTCAACATGTAATCAACAAAAAAGTAATAATGGGATATTTTACATTTGTTTTGTTCTAAGCCTTTGAAACCTGGTGTGTGCCTGACATTTGCAGCACATCTCAGTTCAGACCAGCCACACGGGGCTAGTGGCTGCCACAAATGCAGTGTCAGAACAAGAAGAGGATTCGGAATCTGTCCAACCCAATTCCATTATAGTTAAAAGAAAGCTGTGTTCAGGAAGCTTTGGTGCCTTGCTCAGGATCACACAGTGGATCACACACCCCTAGGCCTGACCTGTCCACCTCAGCACTCGCCTCCTGAGAGGGCTTATGACTAACTCAGACAACTGCCATGGAATGAAATCCAGTGTTTACTAACATTTTAAAACAATCACCATCCTCTAAGTTCATTGGCCCCTCAAAATATGCTTAGACATAACATTTCTGAAGAAAATAGCCCAATTTATAATTTTTTATTTTATTTATTTTTTCTTTTCTTTCTTTCTTTTTTTTTTTTTTTTTAGCTGGAGTCTCACTCTGTCACCCAGGCTGGAGTGCAGTGGCGCAATCTTGGCTCACTGCAACCTCCGCCTCCCAGGTTCAAGCGATTCTCCTGCCTCAGCCTCCCAAGTAGCGGGGACTACAGGCACATGCCACCTTGCCCAGCTAATTTTTGTTGTTGTTGTTATGGAGTTTCGCTCTTGTTGTCCAGGCTGGAATGCAGTGATGCAATCTGGGCTCACCGCAACCTCCGCCTCCTGGGTTCAAGCGATTCTCCTGCCTCAGCCTCCTGTAATTTTTGTATTTTTAGGTAGAGACAGGGTTTTGCCATGTTGGCCAGGCTGGTCTCAAACTCCTGACCTCAGGTGATCCACCCACCTCAACCTCCCAAAGTGCTGGGATTACAGGCGTGAGCTCCTTGCCTGGCCCCGATATATACTATTTTAATACTTAGAAATGACAACCCCATAGGCCATTTGTTAAAGCCCACCCCACATGTTTTTGACTCAGCTGTATTGGCATTTGAAGGGTACCCGGCAGAGAGAGGGTGGGAGGCCAAGGAGGCAGTAGCTGCTGGGCCTTGCCTGTCCTCCAGGGATGTGTGGGAGGCGTGCTTCTCTGTCTTCCATCCTCCATCCCACCCACATCGGCTCCTGCCAGCATCCCAGGGACCCATGCTGTCTGCCATGATTAATCTCAAAGGCCTTAAAATAACTGAGTGACCTTTTTTTTCCACTCTGCATACTTTGTAGTGCCTCATATTCTGAATCAAGCCAAAGCCAAAATCCAAGAAAAGTGACCATTTCAAAAACAGAAAATGAGCCCACTAGGAAGAGACCATTGCTTTCAATAATGAGAACACTGGGGAGTAAACCGAATAACGAGGACATTGTTGCACCTGGACCGATGAGAAAGCAATTAGATAGGGCATTACAAAAGGCAACATAAAGATCTTTGATTTGCATTTTTTCAATTGTGAGAGAATGGGTATAATTCTCTAAAGATGTAGTTTAGACCTCTGTACTAAAATACTGGGGTCAAAGTGATGATAAATCTTATGGCAGTGGGGTCTGTGAGTCATATCTCACTCTACATAAATTGTCTTAGAGGCTGAAGTGCTGGGGCTATGCTGATACCCAAATGCCATACTCAGACTTTAATAAAAATGTATTTTGTCACTTGATTTTTGATGTTCCCTTCTCACACATCATGCAGCCTATCTCTGGATCCCTCAATATGCAAACAAAAATAGAGAAGGAAACAAGGGCAGCAGAGAGAAAACTGGTGTTTATTTAGGTGTATCTGGTCACAGGTCAAGATCAAGAACCAGCCAAACTGTGTGTGTGTGTGTGTGTGTGTGGTGTGTGTGTTTGGGTGTGTGTCTGTTTGGGTGTGTGTGTGGTGTGTGTGTGTTTGGGTGTGTGTGTGGTGTGTGTGTGTGTTTGGGTGTGTGTTTGAGAGTGTGTGTGTGTTTGGGTGTGTGTGGTGTGTGTGTGTTTGGGTGTGTGTATGTGTGTGTTTGAGTGTGTGTGTGTATTTGGGTGTGTGTGTGTTTGGGTGTGTGTGTGGTGTGTGTGTGTGTTTGGGTGTGTGTTTGAGAGTGTGTGTGTGTTTGGGTGTGTGTGGTGTGTGTGTGTTTGGGTGTGTGTATGTGTGTGTTTGAGTGTGTGTGTGTATTTGGGTGTGTGTGTGTTTGGGTGTGTTTGGGTGTGTGTGTGTTTGGGTGCGTGTGTGTGGTGTGTGTGTGTGTGTGGTGTGTGTGTGGTGTGTGTGTGTTTGGGTGTGTTTGGGGGTGTGTGTGTGTGTGTGTTTGTGTGTGTGTGTGTAAGATAGATAGGCAAGTGTGCTGGAAAGCTTCTGTTTGTCCCATCAGATCCTCTCCCTACTCTTCTCCACCTGCTGTATTCCAAGAGGCGAACCTAGATGTACTACATTAGCAGGCTCCCTCAAGCCCTAGTTCCCATTATGTTCAGCTGATGGGGTAGCGCTGACAAAAGATTGGAGACAAGATGGAGTATAAGGTTGGTGCTTACTCTCTGTAGGGTCTCTGCAGGCTGGCTGCAACCCATAAAGTCACAGCTCCTGTCTCACAGCCTCTCCACACATCTCTGTCACCAGCTTGCAAAGCCACACTCTCCTTTTGCCAGTGAGGCCTAAAGTTGGCAATGGCACCTCCTGATCCTAGCTTCCAGGTGGGCACTTATCCTTGTTTCTCTGAACCCAGTCCACACCTTTGTAAATAGTCCCTTTATTACTAACCTTTCTCCAAATACCTATGTTGACTTTATCCACTATTTCCTTCTGAGACTTTGATTGATAAAGTGAGTATGCATATGTTCCTTGCTCTAGAAAGAATTTCTGTTTTCTTTATTAGCAGGATATTCCTTGAACTTTTCCATTACCCAGAATCATCACAGGTCAGTTTCCCAGAAGCAGGTCCTGAGACAAGGATTTGTATATGAGTTACATGAAAGATGTGTTAGAGGAGAGACCTCCAAGGGGGTACGTGGGAAGGCAGGAGCAACGCAGGGAGAGAGGGAGGGAAAAAAGCCAAGTGCAGGTGTTATTCAGGCAGAGTCCCAGTCTCAGCCTATTGCTGACTGGAGCTCTGGAGCGTATACTACACCTCAGAGTTTTCCCAGACTTCATTCCGGGGAGCTGGGCTTTCAGTTTCCTCTACCAGTATTCATTGGCTGTGGGCACCTCACAGCCACAGTAAGCTCCCAGGTACTTTCAGTTCTCTGTGCAAACAGGTGAAACTCTAGTAGTTCAAGGGCAACCCTCTGAAGATAGTTGCAGAAGCTCATCATTAGAAAACAAAACACACTGAAGCTGGGGCGTGGGCACACAGAACCAGCAAAAGGTATTCCAGGGCATCCGGGCAGAGCGACATCAGTTTATGCCTCACATATATCTCCTGGAATTTGAAAGTATTTAGGGAGGGGAGATACACTGAGTATCAGTTGACTATCAATTAATTATCAATTAACAATAGAATTATTGGTAGACAGGAAAGCCTTATCTCTGATGCTAAGGGAACACACCCTTTGAAAAAGCACTGCATATTAATCAAATGGTATTTGCTCCAATGGACTCAGTTAATACACTTTTAGTAAAAATCAAATCAGGGTCCATAGACTTTTTAAAAGACAGAGGCATCTTTGTTGGAATTTTAGCTACCAGATGCAGGTATGCTCCATGGTATGTGTGCATGTGGTTGGTGGTGGTGGCAGCAGGGAGGGAGGGTATCAACACTTGCCATTTTCCTCTGAATCTTCTAACACTTGGAAATTTGTCATAGAAGATTTTCTCATCTGCAGTTCAAACACTTTTCAGCAGGAATTTAGCTGAAGTTGAAATCACCATCTGGCATCTCATATTGAACCAGGTTCTTTGTGTGCCAAGAGCTTCTTCTTTTGGCAATGACGTTGACTGTGATCTTTCAAAAATGTTTCTTGGGTTGGCATTCTTGACTGAACAGAACAAGCAGCCTGTCTTGGAATTTAGGAAGAGATGTGCTGAGCAAGTTTTTGCCCCAGGAATAAAAGTGCGAGGTGAAAAGTTGAAGATTTGAGGTTTTGAAACTCCAGAATTCACATGTTTTATTGTCGTTGACCTAAAATCAGCTAGGGAAAAAAATTTCTGTGAAACGATTAGTAGAAGCAAAATGTTGCACAAGGAATATTCCATTTGAATCAATAAATCCTATTTAAGCAATTTCCAGGTGCAAAGTGATATCCTACCTGCTGTAGGGACACGAGGATGACTAAGATGCAGTCTTTGCTCCTAAGTGCTTCAGCATCCACTGGCTGGAGGAGGCAGGGGATGACAGTCCCTGCCTTGATTAGGTGGATACAAGGCAGACTATACTAAGAAGCATAGCTGACATTGTCAGCCTCCTCCCAGGTACTCTGGGATTTCTCTAACCATTACTGTGTGTTCCTCCATCCACTTTGGAGTGCTTTTGCAGCCACTGGCCTGCACCTGTGACTCTCTTTTGGTGGCTGCCCTTGGGCTGCTGTGTACAAATGCACGCAGAGAGCAAGAAGTGCTTGGGAACTGAATCCCTAGCTAGTGACTGCTCAGTATGGGAGAAAGCAAACTCAGCTCCCTTGTCTTAGAGAAGGACATCAATTAATGTCCAGAGTTCCCTATGGAATAGAGCTGGGCTACTCGCCTTGGGACTTTCACCAAATTTCTCACCCTTGCTTGATCTCTTTCTCTTCTCTGTCTTACCTCCCTCATTCACTTGCCAGACTCTTTGGGGAGCATTTCCTTAACAAAACCCTTCCCTACAAATCCTCCTCTCATGAACTGCTTCTGAGAACCCAATAAGGGGCATAATAGGAATCTGAACAAAATGCTATGGGAGCACAGAAAGGAGGGATTAATTCTGCCTGGAGAACAAGGAAGTTTCCGTAAATGGAGAGAGCATTTGATCAAGGCCTTGAAACATAATTTGGAATTTTCCAGACAGATAGAATGAAGAAATGTCATGATAAATCTGGGGGAAATACATTAATGAAGGAATAATCAAAGTAATGACAGGGAGTGATAGGAGATGAGGTTGCTAGAGTTGGTTGGGATGAACTGAGGAAGAGTCTTCAATGCCATTAAAGAGTTTGACTTTTGAAGTCTTAAAAAATGGCAATAGTGAGCCATTGTAGGTTTTTGAGCAGGGGAGAAATATGATAAATCTTTTGGGAAAACAACTGGGCAAAAACACAAAAGATGGGTTGGAGAATAAGAGACAAATAGTGGAAGCCAGTTTGAGGGTCATTGCAATATTCTAAGAGGGGATGATGAAGGCCTGACTTAGAGTCCTTGACATGAGAATGAAAAGAAAATGACAGCTCTAGAGATTGAACAATTGGACTTGGCAGCTAACTGGACATATGAGGCAATAACGTGAGAAGTCAAAAGTGGCTGAGGTGTTGGTCTGGATCATGGTGGATAATGGTGCCGTTAACCAAGAGAGAAGCCAGGAGGAGAAAATCAGGCTGAAGAAAAGTCAATGAGTTTATTTTTGGAAAAAAAAAAAATTACCCAACGGCTCAAATACATTTGAATGGAATCAAAGTAATCTGAGAATGAAGAACAAACAAAAAAAGTCAGAATATTTGGATACTTATGAAGTTCTTGTTCAATATTAGAACAAAAGCCTGGGCATGGTGGCTCATGCCTGTAATCCCAGCACTTTGGGAGGCTGAGGCAGGAGGATTGCTTGAGCCAGGAGTTTGAGTTCACCCTGAGCAACATAGCGAGACCTCATCTCTACAGGGAAAAAACAAAATTAGTCAAGTGTGGTGGTGCACACTTGTGGTCCCAGCTACTTGGGAGGCTGAGGTGGGAGGATCCTGTGAGTCCATGAGATTGAGGCTGCAGTGAGCAGAATTATGCCACTGCACTCCAGCCTGGGTGACGGAATGAGACACTGTCTCTTAGAAAAAATTAGAACAAAAAGATACTTTTAAAAATTAGCTTTCTAGACAGGAATCAAAACAACAAAATTAACAACAGAAACCCAGACATCCTTTAGGAATAGGAACACTTAGAATTCTGAATGCAATGCTTCAGTTTCATCACGACTGTACTTTGCTTATTGAAACTAGAGTGAGGAGTCTGTATGGTCTAAAGATTGAATCTGAAATGTTAAGTCTGTATGGCTGTTTGAAGCAATTCTTTGAAAGCAGAGCCCTATGACAATAGTGCTGAAATCAAGAAGAAAAAATAGTGCTTTTAGTGTTTACAGACTATTACCTGGGTAATGTAACCAGTTTTTTGTAGAGAGGCTTTGGAGTAATCAATGGACAGTAGTCATTTCCTAGCCTTTAGTTATTGCTGTTCATTTGCTTATGGCTATGGCTCTAATTTTCCTTTTTTTCTTTTTGAGATAGTCTTTATTTTTTTTTTTGAGACAGAATCTCTGTCACCCAGGCTGGAGAGCAGTGGCCCAATCTCAGCTCACTGCCACCTCCACCTCCCAGATTCAAGTGATTCTCCTGCCTCAGCCTCCTGAGTAGCTGAGATTACAAGCGTGCACCACCATGCCTGGTTAATCTTTGTATTTGTAGTAGAGACAGGGTTTCACCATGTTGGCCAGGCTGGCCTCGAACTACTGACCTCAAGTGATCTGCCTGCCTTGGCCTCCCAAAGTGCCGAGATTACAGGCATGAGCCACCGCACCCAGCCTGCATTGATTTTTATAAAAATCAATATGCCCATGTGGGAATTGGCATCCCTGCATTGCATTGACATTTTAAGCAGCACACAATTAGAAGAAAAAGCACAAGTCCAAATTGTTAAAAAATGTTTTAGTTTGCGGAAAAGTCTACTTCATACAAGACACATTGTTTCAAAAGCCAAATGAATTAGGGCAGCAGACAGGACTTGCTACTCTGTAACAATGTTACATTTAAATTCTCTTTGAGAACCCTTAATACTTAGAGCCTCTACGGCTTCCTCCTATCCTAGGCAAGAGGTAGATTTAAGAAATAAAGTTATGCATGAAAATAATGGAGGAAGAGAAGATAGGAAAAATAGAAAGCAAGATAAAGAGGTCATTGGTTGTGTTTATTCTTTCAATCTCTTCCTTCCTTTCTTTCATCCTTCCCCCTGTCTCTCCCTTCCTCTCCCACTCCCAGGAATTATTGAATACATACTGTGTGCCAGGGACTGTACTAGAAGCTAGAGACACCACACTAAACAAGTGAAACATACACACTCTCTACCCTCATGGAATATAAGTCTATCATATTTGATTTCAGATTCTATGTGTAAATAAAAGATTATCACTTTTTCTTCACCCTTGTTCTCTCTCTCCCCTTCCTATTATATATTAAAGCATATTGGGTTCACCCATTTTTTGGGCAAATGTCCTAAACATAACCCAATTAGGCTGCCTTCATTTGAAACCCAACCCTCCCACTTAACAGTTATGTACCTTTGGTCAAGGACTTAACTTGTTGACTTTCCATCTCTTCATTTATAAAACATACATAATAATAACACATGCCTCATAGGATGTTGTGAATATTAAAGAGTCAGTTCATTTAGAACTTAGAATGGGCTTTCGGACACAGTGAGCTATCAATTCATTTTAGCCACTGTTTTATATTATGCACAGGAATAAAAAGATGAAACAGATTATATTTTCAAGGAGCTTACAATCTTGCAGGTGGAGACAGACAGGTACACAGATAAAGGCAATAAAGAGTGGTAAGTGTGGTGGGTGAAATGATGAAGAACAGAGACTCTCATCGGGGGGCCACAGAGAAGGGAGTGGTGAATTCTTTTGGTCAACTCTTTTGAGACGGATGTAATATCAACCCAAAGCAGTTTCTTATTTCCCTGACCCTTTGGTAAATGATCCTTCCCTATTAAATGCCTGTTTTGACTGCTTTATTTGCCCATAGTTGTTCCACTGTCAATTAATTACGTAAGCACAAATGAAGGCTTTTCACTAATGGACATTGTGGTCCCTCTTTATTTACACTCTGCAGAAAGGACCTTCCCCAAATTGGTGAAATAAGGTTACATTTACCTGATTCTTATGCTCAGCGCCACATTTCTTACAGAAAACAGAGTTGCTCCTACAGAGGGAATATAGGTCTTTTCTTACCCCAGAAGGTAGTCAGGGTAGTCTTATTCCTTTTGCCAATGACTGGCTAAGTCGTGAACATATGATTTCATTGCGGCTAATGGGACCCAAAAGGAAGTAAGCTGGGGTTCTGAGAAGGATTTTCTCAAAACTGCAAGAGTAGTTTTGTGATGAGCCACGTGATTAACCGTGATGAGTTTTGGGATGAGGCCGTGGAATAAGTGCTGGGCACAGTGCTTGAACCAGACTATGGAATTATTAATTTATTTTACTTTTACTATTTATTTATTATTTATTTGTTTATTTTAGAGACAGGGTCTCACTCTGTTGCCCAGACTGCAGTGCAGTGGCCCTATCACAGCTCACTGCAGCCTTGAATTCTAGGCTCCAGCCATCTTCCCACCTCCGTCTCCCAAAGTGCTGGAATTATGAGCATGAACCACCACTCCTGGCCTAATTTTTAAATTAAAAACAAAAAACAAAACAACATGAGACTAATGGAGGAAACACTGCTACCCTTCTCTGGATATCACTGGTCTACCCATGATGCCCGGCACTGCTGCAGCCATCTTGTAACTATGAAGGGAGATATTGCTGCCATCTTAAGGATGGCAAAGTAGAAAGATGGAAGTAAAGTGCATCCCTGAAAGCATCTTTGAGATGCCAAATTTACCTCCTTGGGCCTTGATCCACCTCTAGACTTTTTGTTGTGTCAGAAAATAACCCCTCAATTATTTAAGCCACTTTTAGATGATTATTTTGCTTTCAGACAAATCTTTCCTACAGAAGCCTGTATTATTGTCTCCAAATATTTGGGGCACTTCTCTGCAGGAAGATTGTACATACTCTCCCTTTTAAGCCCAGGCTTGGCCATGTGACTTGTTCCGACCAATAAAACATGAGCAGTGTGATGGGATATTTCCCGGTAAAAATTTCAAAAGTCAATATGTGGTTTGACATGCTTCCTTTCCCCTGGCCCTGTGATCAGGGAAGCATGCTGAGGTGGAGCCTCCTTCAGCCTTGTTTCTCAATGACTATAATAAGCAGGGTCTTCTTGTCCCTCCCACAACGGACATGTGGAATGGACAAGAAATAAACTTGATCATTGTTGCTGCTTAAATGTGTTGTTCTTGTTATCACAGATAAATGCAGTCTATATTGACTAGTAGACATCCTGAAAGCTGTAGCACTAAAACCAAGAAGTGAAGGCAAGAGCTTGAGATGCAGGGCCTTAACCCTGAGTTGCCAGGAAACTGATTGGGAGCAGTATATGTCAATGACTAAACAGATATTGGAAAGGACAGACTCATCTCTACCCACCCCATACACTTCCTGGTTAGTGAAATGAGCCTTGGAACAGTAAGTAATTTAATCCAAATAACGCTGTGAAAATGTCTTCACTTCAATGCATTATTCAGAGTAAATTAATCACAACTTATTAAGTGTCTCTTTCGTATCTCTGACAGTCACCTCATCACTGTGCCCCACCAACTTTTTTTTTTTTTTGTAATGACCTTTCTATGCATTACCTTAACAACCTACTCAAGAGACACCTACCTAGGGGCTTTTGGTAATGGCTCAGTGATCACGTAGCTGAAATTCTGTTGCACGAATATAAAATGAGGGTGATACATCAGTGGTTGGGACAGGGGAGTGATGATGATAAGATATGATAGCTAATATTTATATAGCACTTGTTGTATACCAGGTTTTATTCTAAACACCTTGTATATAGTAATTCCCTTAGTCCTCACCTATAATGAGGCTGGCATTATGATTATCTCTCTTTTATGGATGAGGAAACAGAGGCGCAGAGATATTAAATACCTTGCCTAGTGACACTCGGATTCCACTCCAGGCAATCTGGCTCCAGAGTTGTGTTTTAACTCTGGTGATTAACTAAGCGGGGAAAGGGTTGTTCCTGGGGCAGCAGTTCTTGGAGAAGCAGTTCTCAGCGGGGCCACAAGTTAACAGTCACATTGAGCTCCACCTGACTTAAATCCTACCTGGGTGTTGTCTCACAATTTGCAAAACATGTCTATGAACTGTTTTCCTCAGCCATAGGCTCTGTTCTCTGAGAGTTGTGAAGAGTTAAGTAAATGAATCATGTAAAAGTCCTGCTATTGAGCTGGGCCCTGATAACCATCGACTGCATGTCACTGGGGCTGCTGGAGGTTTATAGAGTAGACCCTCAGAGGTGCAGAAGTCTTGGGCATGCAAAGAGTCATGCACAAGTTTGAAAATAATTTCTCTAGGAGCCTGTAGGAGGATATGAACCGTAAGGCCTGGGAACAGTTAGCTATAGAGTTACTTCTGGGCTTTGCAGACACAGCAGTGACTGAGATGCACTTGGTGTCCTGGAATGGATGGCTGGGTAAGCCATTTGGACCAATTGTGATTTAAGAAGAGTAAGCCAGGCGTGGTGGCTCATGCCTGTAGTTCCAGCACTTTGGGAGGCCAAGGCAGTTGGATCACAAGGTCAGGAGTTCGAAACCAGCCTGGCCAACATGACGAAATCCCTTCTCTACTGAAAATACAAATAATTGTCTGGGTGCAGTGGCTCACGCCTATAATCCTAGCACTTTGGGAGGCCGAGGCAAGCGGATCATGAGGTCAGGAGATTGAGACCATCCTGGCTAACGCGGTGAAACCCCGTCTCTACTAAAAATACAAAAAATTAGCTGGGCGTGGTGGCGGGCGCCTGTAGTCCCAGCTACTCGGGAGGCTGAGGCAGGAGAATGGCGTGAACCTGGGAGGCGGAGCTTGCAGTGAGCTGAGATCGTGCCACTCACTCCAGTCTGGGTGACAGAGTGAGACTCTGTCTCAAAAAAAAAAAAAAATAGCTGGCTGTCGTGTTGTGTTCCTATAATCCCAGCTACTCAGGATGCTGAGGCAGGAGAATCGCTTGAACCCGGGAGGTTGCAGTGAGTCAAGATTGTGTCATTGCACTGTAGCCTGGGTGACAGAATGAGCCTCCATATCAAAAAAAAAAAAAAAAAAAAAAGCAAAAATTAGCTGGGCATGGTGAAGCACACCTGTAGTCCCAGCTACTCGGGAGTCTGAGGCAGGAGAACCGCTTGAATCCAGGAGATGGAGGTTGCAATGAACTGAGATCGTGCCACTGCGCTCCAGCCCAGGCGACAGAGTAAGACTCCGTGTCAAAAAAAAAAAAAAAAAAAAAATGGGTGGGGGGAACTTTTCTGAGGCACAAGATGGGTATGTGGATGTACATATGAGTAGGGAAGTAAGGGCAAGGGGCTTGGATCTAAAGTTGTTTTGCAAAAGCTTTGGAAATGTAGCTCAAGAGAGATAATATTTAGGCAAAATGAAACGATCTACCAGCAAGTCGTATAGGTTGTATCTCTAAAATATATTTTATATCTGAACACTTCTCACCATCTCCACGGTGAGCACTGCCAGCACCTTACCTGAGGTCACCATAGTGTCTCCTTAGACTCCTGTGTTAGTCTCCTAACTGGTCTCCCTGCTTCCATTCTTGTCCCTTCCTTTACGGCAAAAAGTCGAACTGTTTTTTCTCTACTCACACTCAACACAGAACACTTCTGGTCACAATGATATGTGAATTTTTCCCCACCAACAACCAATTCTCCAACACCAGCTGAGTGTCCTACAATTCAGTTCAATTCTCTGCTAACTGGAGTTAGCGCAGATCTCCAAGTTCATGACACAAATCCACAAGATTGCCCCCCACTTCAGATGCCAATTGCAAGTCATAGGTTGCCACGTTCCCCACAACTTCTGCCCAATTTGACTGCAAATCAGAGGCTCCTATGACCCCCTTCTTGGGTTCAATAATTTGCAAGAGCAGCTCACAGAACCCAGGAAAACAGCTTACTTACTATTGCCTATTTATTACAAAGGATATTTTAAAGGATAAAATGAGCAGCCAGACGAAGACTTGCATGGGCAAAGTTCAGAAGCGTCCTGGGTGCAGGCGCTTCTGTCCCTGTGGAGCTGGGTGCGTTACCTTCTCGGCAACTGGATGGGTTCACCTACCTGGAAACTTGCCCAACTTCCTAGTTCAAAGATTTTTATGGAGGATTCATCATGAAGGCATGATGGATTATTAATTCAATCTCCATCCCTTTTCCCTTTCCTAGAGTCTGAAGGGTAGGGCTGAAAGTTGCAAGCATCTAATCATGGCTTAGACCTTCCAGTGACCAGCTCTCATGCAGAGGCCACCAAGAGTCTCTTCATTAGAACGAAAGACTGTCCTGTTACCCAGGAAATTCCAAGGGATCCAAGGGATTAGGAACTCTGTGTCAGGAAATTACAAGGGTTTTAGAAGCTCTGTGCCAGGAACTGAAAGCAGAAAGTGTGTATGTATGTGTGTGTGCATGTGTGTGTACATATATTATTATTTATTCTTTCTTGTAGAGCTGAGGTCTTGCTCTGTGGCTCAGGCTGGACTTCTGGGCTCAAGTGATCCTCCCTTTCAACCTCATGGGTAGCTGGGACTACGGGCATGTGCTAGCATGCCTGGATCAAATATATGTATTTTTATTATATACACTGCCTCTTCCATTTGCCTCATGGTAGACAGAGTGATCTTTTAAAAATGCACCCAGTTCTTGTGGCTTCTTCTCCTTCAAATAAAACCCTAATTCTTTGCTACATAATCTGGCCCTGCCTCACTCCTGGATCTCATCTCTCACTAGCCCCACTCCTGCCTTTTCCCCACACTGTAGCCCCAAGCTCCTTCCTGCTTTAGGGTCTCTGTATTCTCTGGTCCTTCCTTTGCCTGGAATACTCTGTCCGTGCATCCCCCACTACCACTCTCAGCTCTTTGCAAGGCTAGCCTCTTCCCCCACTCTGGTCTTGATCCAGATACCACCTTTTCCAATTTCCTGACCACCTTGTTCCCTTTCTCCCCACAACTCTCTCGGCCACTATCCACCCCACTGGCAGATTTTGTTTTCTTCATAGCACTCATCACTATCTGAAATTGTCTTTGTTCATTTGCTTGTTTATGAGTTTGCTTCCAGTCTTCTCTATTCGACTAAATGGCTTTTGTTTGCCTGATTCATGGCTATACCCATCACCTAGAAAAGTTCCCAAATGCATAGAGGCTTCATAAATTAAGAATAAGTAATTTAGGCCGGGTGTAGTGGTTCACACCTGTAATGCCAGCACTTTGGGAGGCCAAGGTGGGTGGATCACCTGAGGTCAGGAGTTCGAGACCAGCCTGGCCGACATGGTGAAACCCCATTTCTACTAAAAACAAAATACAAAAATTAACCAGGTGTGGTGGCACATGCCTGTAATCCTAGCTACTCAGGAAGTTGAGGCACGAGAATCACTTGAACCTGGGAGGTGGAGGTTGCAGTGAGCCGAGACTGCACCACTGCACTCCAGCCTGGCTGACAAAGCAAGACTCTATCTGGAGAAAAAAAAAAAAAAGGCCAGGTGTAGTGGCTCATGCTGTAATCCCAGCACTTTGGGAGGCCAAGGCGGGGGGATCACGAGGTCAAGAGACCGAGACCATCCTGGCTAACACAGTGAAACCCTGTCTCTACTAAAAATACAAAAAGTTAGTTGGGCGTGGTGGCAGGCACCTGTATTCCTAGCTACTCAGGAGGCTGAGGCGGAAGAATCGCTTGAACCTGGAAGGTGGAGGTTGCAGCGAGCCAAGATTGTGAGACTGTACTCCAGCCTGGGCAACAGAAAGATACTCCGTCTCGGAAAAAAAAAAAAATAGCAATTTACATTTAATTTCCATCAGTAATAGATTTCAAACAGATTACTTACATGTCCCAGTGGAAAAGAGATAAAGGAGAAAAAATAATTTTATTTACATATAATTGAATATTGATGCATTCTTTGGATAGTGCGAATAGAATAGTGATATTTGAACATAATTTTGTGAGGTTAATCTACCCCTAGAAAACCTGAAACTACATATGACTCAAAATAAATTAGTTTTTCATAGAAAATGTAAAACCCAGGAGCCACTATGGATAGATTCCTATGTTAAAATACTATGAAAATATAAAATTAAATATTATGAAAATGTAAGCTACAATGTTTCTATAATAAAGAACTTATAGTTAGTAAGGGTAGAGAACACAATGTCAAAATCTAGCTATATATATATAGATTTATATATATATACATCATCAAGTATGTCTGTATACAATGATAATATACAATTGTATATACAATGGTATATATGGCATTGCATACATACACACTTACTAGTTTTTTTGAAAAACTTAATGGTACAGAGTATTTATTTGGAGTCCAGTAATATATTAGCAATATGTGAGCATTAGTTGTATTTGCTGATTTGTCTTATTTCTGTATTTAATTCAGTGTTTTTATATTTTAAGATTCTTAATGGAGGTTCCTCTGGGATATACTCATTTTCTAGTTCACATATGACTAAATGTGGTCACATTTGCTGATTGTGTAAAGAAGTAAATATTAATTCTGACTGGTTTTGAAATAAGAGCCCTTGGGGCATCTCTTCTTCTTCTTTCCATTTTTAGATACCTCTGTTAGAGGCTTTAACACTTGGGTGGAAGTGTTTTTAAAGGAGCTTATGAAGATTTGGAAAAGATTTTATTTTTAATATCCCAGATTGCATCCTCTGCATTGGGTTGGTTTTGTTACATGTGCTCCATCTGTCTCAGAGATATGGAAAACTCAGTAGAGGAAAAATGGAAAGGGCAAAATTGTTTCCCTTGTTTTATAAAATTTCTGAAAATTATTTCATATGTAAGCTCTAGTGCATGGATTCCTTCACTTCCAATGTCCACAACACTACCCAGGTGCCTGTCAATCTGCCAAACGAGATGCATTGGCTTCAGGCGCTTGTGCCTTCCAAAGCAGGGAAAGGGGATATTGCTTAGTTGTTTCCTGGTCGGAAAGTTCACAGGATAGAAACCCAGCCACTACTTTGAAAGAGTTCAGTAAGGCTTCTTATCACTTCAGGTGAATTTAATGAAATGCACATATTGGTTCTTTTATTATGAATTTCCTCAAAGGAGAATATAATCAATTTACTTGCAGGCTACAGTTGATTCGGGATTTATGATCTCTTTCTTCAATGTTTCAAGCTAAGTACTGGATTTTTTTAAATATGAAAAAAATTTATCTCCCTATCCCAGCTATACTTGACAGTGAAAAACACTGAAATTTTGCTTCTCACTACACATTGCATGTAATTTCAACCTCCTATTATGTTTTTTTTTTTAAGTGACCAGAGAACAAAAAACCACTAATGCTTTTTGTTTCTCTGAAAATCAGCTGGTTGCATCTAATTGGAGCATTTCAATAGATCAGGTGTCTGGGAGATTTAAGTGCTTTTTTCCACCCTACTGTTGTTTACCATTATGTTTATGTATTTGTTGAGTGTCTCGTAGCCTTGCACTGTGAACTTCTGGAGACTAAAGATCTTCTATGATGTATGCAGCACTGAATAAGATATGGATTCTTCAGTATTATCTCAAAAGGGACTTTAATCTGGAGCTATAAAATTCACACTTTTTTGGAATGTGTTCAATTGCAAATGATTCTTTGAACAGAATCAACCTTTAACAAGCCTAACTCACAATCTCCAACTTTATGAACCTACCAAACCGAGGTGATGTTACTATCCTGGTTGGTTACTTTTAGGAGGATTGCTATTTTAGAATCTTTTCTTTTCTTTTCTTTTTTTTCACTCTGTCGCTCAGGCTGGAGTGCGGTGGCACGATCTCAGCTCACTGCAACCTCCACCTCCCAGGTTTAAACGATTCTCCTGCCTCAGCCTCTCGAGTAGCTGAGATTACAGGTGCCCGCCACCAAGCGCAGCTAATTTTTGTATTTTTTAGTAGAGACGGGGTTTCACCATGTTGGCCAGGCTGGTCTCGAACTCCTGACCTCAAGTGATCCACCCGCCTTGGCCTCCCAAAGTGCTGTGATTACAGGCGTGAGCCACTATGTCTGGCCTAGAATTACTATAAACAGAGTATTTTCAATCAAAAGTAGATTGTTGGAGAAGGTGATATTTAAAGCTGGCCTTACAGTTTGTGGGTTTTACAAATCATGGCTCCAGCTCATAAATGTACACATTAGTGCCTATTCCACATAATATCAAATTTTCTCATGTCCTGTGACTCATCTTAGAGCTCTACTCACTTGTCATCAATATCTCCTATCCTGTTACAAGACCTGGTCATCACCTATAATTGCTTCTCCTCTGAAATCTTGAACTTTGAAATTCCACTCTGTCCTCAACCCCATATCCTTTCCCTCCCCTACACCTTCATCCTACCAAGCTTCAGGAATTTTTTTTTTTTTTTTTTGAGACAGAGTCTCACTCTGTTGCCCAGGCTGGAGTGCAGTGATCTCGGCTCACTGCAACCTCTGCCTCCTGGGTTCAAACAATTCTCACGCCTCAGCTTCCTAAGTAGCTGGGATTGCAGGTGCCCGCCATCACGCTCAGCTAAATTTTGTATTTATAGTACAGATTGGGTTTCTCCATATTGGTCAGGCTGGTCTCGAACTCCTGATCTCAAGTGATCCACCTGCCTCGGCCTCCCAAAGTGCTGGGATTACAAGTGTGAGCCACTGTGCCCGACCAAGCTTCAGTCTTAACAAAGCATCTGACCTTCAGCCTTCCCATTGAATGACCTCCAGAGCTCTTGGCTTGAAGGACACTTGTTTGATTTGCTGGCACAGCCCACCAACAAATCCTCAATCTTGGATTCACCTACCCACCTGTTTTCCTTGGCTCTTTATATTACTGGAAAAAAAATCACCTACTTATACAGTCAGGTGCTCATATAGATTTTTAATTTCGAACCTCAACTGAACAGCCAAGATCATCTGAAAGTTTTTGATCATCCTTAGTTGGCTTTCTGTACAACTTGCCTCATCTGAAATATATGGTACTATGAATCACTGACACTTAGGACTGAGCTAACTACCTTCTTAAAAAGTATTTTCTCCCTGGATTTCATGTGAACCAGACTGTTCACATTTTTTGGTGTGTGTTTTCCCCCTCTTTTTTTTATTTTCTTTTGCAGTTTTCAGGAAGTAAATAGGTTACTTTCTGGGACGAGAAGTAAAGCATTTAAGGGAATCACAGCTGGGTGCGGTGGCTCACACTTCTAATCCCAGCACTTTGGGAGGTTGAGGTGGGCGGATGGATTGAGCCCAGGAGTTGGAGACCAGCCTGGGCAACATGGTGAACCACCCCACCCCCGCGCGCTCTCTCTCTATATATATATAGCCAGACATGGTGGCGTGCCTCCTTGGGAGGCTGAGGTGGGAGGATCACCAGAGCCCAGGGAGGTAGAGGCTGCAGTGAGCCCTAAGGGTGCCACTGGACTCCAGTCTGGGTGACAGAGTGAGACCCTGTCTCAAAGAAGAAGAAGGAGGAGGAGGAGGAGAAAGAGGATGAATAGGAGGGAGGAAGAGAGAATCCCAAAAGATTTACTATATACCTATGATGTGCCAAGCACTGTTCAGGTGCTGGTGATTCAGCAGTGAGCAACACAAACAGCTCTGTCCTCATAGTCTATATTTTAGTAACAAGGGATAGATAATGGGCAAATCAGTAAGATGTGTGCTACGTTAGAAGGTGATAGCTGAGACTGTAGAGTGCTGGAATGGTGGTGGAGGCTGTGGGGCTGCTGTGGAAAGTGTATGAGATGCTAGCTTAACCCAGGCTGCCTGGGTTCAAATTCCAGGTCCAACCCTTACTACATGTGTGACCCTGGGCAAGTCAGCTGGCCTTCTCTATCTATAAAATGATGATTATCATAACACCAACATCTTAGGGTTGTTATAAGGATTAAATAACTTAGTAACATACAAAGCATTTCCCTTGGTAGGTGCTATGTAACTGTCAGCTACCTTATTTTAAGCCGTGGTTTCACCGTGGCCAACACATCCATAAGTGGTGTCCTAGAGGCAGAGGTGGACTCACTGTGAAGGTAGAGCCCCTCACGTGCCAGGCCCCTTCCAGGTCTCTGACAGGGGCCCTCACCCTGTGTTCATGTGGTGCTTTAGTCAAGTTTGCAAAAGTAAGATATTTTAACCACAAATTGTTAAGATGCCATCTGTTTCCTTATGTTAGTGGCATTGAGGTGGCCATGGGCATTTGGAGATCCAGCTAAGAGGAAGTTGAGTTGGAGACACTTAGTTTGGGTTTAGTGTGGGAATGTCCATGTGGTTTGTTCACTTCCCTGCTGATTGCAGCTACAGCTGGTCATGCTGGTGTTGAAGCAGCCCCCAGGACTCCAGTGTCCACTGTGCTGCAGGGCAGGACATGGAGATGGTACAGTGTTCCACAGAGCCTCGCAGCAGAGGCATGTGGGTAGAGAGGAAAACCAGCCTCAAAATGTGCAGAGCAAGAAGTTAGTCTTTGGAAAACTCTGATAATTCTCTGGCATATAAAATTGTAAGTGAGCTGGGCATGGTGGCTCACTCCTATTATCCCAGCATTTTGGGAGGCCAAGACAGGTGGATTGCTTGAGGTCAGGAATTCAAGACCAGCCTGAGCAACATAGCAAGATCCTGTCTCTACAAAAACATTAAAAATTAGCCAGGCATGATGGCCTGCACCTACAGTTTTAGCTACTCAGGAGGCTGACGTGGGAGGACTGCTTGAGCCCGAGAGTTTGAGGATGCAGGGAGCCATTATTGTGCCACTGCATTATAGGCTAGGTGACAGAGTGAGACACTATAGCTAAAAAAAAAATTAAAAACAAAAAATAATGAATAGGAGGATTTGGCTCTCAGGTCACAGTCAAAGCAGAAGTCTTTCCCTCTCGGGAACATATTAGAGAAAGCAGAATTTATGACTATAAATGCATGGTTATGGGCTAAATGTTTGTGCTCTTCCCCCAACCCCCGCTTCATATGTTGAAGCCCGAACCCCCAGTGTGATGGTGTTTGGAGACAAGGCCTTTGGGAGGTGACTCTGTTTAGATGAGGCCATGAGCGATGGGTCCTCATGTGGAAAGAAATCAGAGAGCCTACTCTCTCTCTCCCTTCCATGTGGAGATATAAGCAAGAAGGTGTCTGTCTACAAGCCAGGAAGGGGGCCCTCACCAGAACTCCACCCTGATCTTGAACTTTCAAGTCTTTAAAACTGTGGGAAATAAACATCTGTTGCTTAAGCTACCCAGTGTATGGTATTTTGCTATAGCAGCCTAAGCTAAGACACACATACATTCTTTCTTCCTTTTCTTTTTCCTTCATTCCTTCCTTCCTTTCTTTTTCTTTCTTTCTTTCTTTCTTTCTTTCTTTCTTTCTTTCTTTCTTTCTTTCTTTCTTTCTTTCTTTC
>NW_012117688.1:757693-758422 GCF_000951035.1 Colobus angolensis palliatus | reverse complement strand
TTCAAGTAATTCTCCTGCCTCAGCCTCATGAGTAGCTGGGATTACAGGTGCCCGCCACCACACCCAGCTATTTTTTTGTAGTTTTGGTAGAGGCCAGGTTTCACCATGTTGGCCAGGCGGGTCTCGAACTCCTGATCTCAAGTGGTCTGCCTGCCTCGGCCTCCTAAAGTGCTGGGATTACAGGCGTGAGCCACCATGTCTGGCCCATTTTTTCTTTCTTAATGGGAATCACGTGAAATAGAATTATAGCATTTCTACAAGCAGCAAGAAGGTCTGTGTGTGAAGTTGCAAGCTGGGACTACAGGTATGTGCTACTATGCCCGGCTAATTTTTAAATTTTTTGTAGAGGCATCATCTTGCTGTGTTGCCCAGGCTGGTCTTGAGCTCTTGGGCTCAAACAATCTCCTGCCTTGGCCTCCCAAAATGCTGGGATTACAGGTGTGAGCCGCTACACCTAGTAGTGATGAACATAAATGATATCTGAAAATATCTGCAACAACTAAAATGTGAGGTGAAAATATAGTGTGAAAAATCTGTGATTTCTATTGAAGACAAAGTCATAGATATTGCTAACATTACTATAGTCATTTCTTTCTTTCTTTCTTTCTTTCTTTCTTTCTTTTTTTTTTTTTGAGACGGAGTCTGGCTCTGTCGCCTAGGCTGGAGTGCAGTGGCCGGATCTCAGCTCACTGCAAGCTCCACCTCCCGGGTTCACACCATTCTCCTGCC
>NW_012117688.1:742017-757593 GCF_000951035.1 Colobus angolensis palliatus | reverse complement strand
GGGACTACAGGCGCCCGCCACCTCGCCCGGCTAGTTTTTTGTATTTTTTAGTAGAGACGGGGTTTCACTGTGTTAGCCAGGATGGTCTCGATCTCCAGACCTCGTGATCCGCGCGTCTCGGCCTCCCAAAGTGCTGGGATTACAGGCTTGAGCCACCGCGCCCGGCCGTCATTTCTTAACATTAGTAATTGAAGAAGATGATAAACTTCAGTAGGAAGGAAATGAAAAAGATACATTGCTTTTCCTACACAAGTGTACAGACCCCTGAGCTCTGGCCAGGTGAAGAACACCTGTTTTAAAGTGATCGCTGGCAATCACCTCCCCTTTTCCATTCCTCCTGCCACTGACCTAATTAGAGTCCCATCTCCATGTGGACTCACCACAGCCACCCAAACTGAGTCCTCCCCTTTCTCCTAAGCCTGCTGTTATTCCACTGTTCCCTGCATACCCTAGAGGAGCTGCCGCCACCCACTCATCTACACCAGAAGCTGAGCATCAGGCTTCCCTTTACACATCCTGTTTGGATGGAGCCCTGACTCCTCAATGGAGCTCAGGTTTGCCACCCTCTCCACCCACCTCCAGTGCCTGCCTTCTTCGTTAGATGACTACAACAGCCTCCACACTGCTATCCTCGCCCGGCCTCACCAATCCTTCTTGCAAAGGCACAGACCTATCTAGAACCCAGGTTGGGTCAGGTTGCATGGCTATTTTCATCCTCCTGGTTGTCTTTGGGATGAAATTCAGGCTCCTCAGTGTGGCATGGCTTTCTGTCCACCTTTCCAACCCAGCTCCTGCAACTCCGTGTTCCAGCCATCCCTCCTTTCTTAAGTTATCCAAACTGCAGGATGATCGAGGGGTTAAAAGTGGGGCCTCGAGAGCCAGCGTGCCTCAGTTCAAATCCCAGCTCCATCAGTCACTTGATGGCCTTGGTAATGTCTCTCGGCTCCTCTGTGCCTCAGGGACCTCAGCTTCAGAATGGGAGTTATGAGGGCACTGGCCACGCAGGGCTGTGGGGATTCAGTGACATACCACATGAGAACTGTGCAGGGCAGGGCCATGATGCCGTGATGTATAGAAAAGCTCAGCACAGGGGCCTTGCTATGAGTTCCTGTTTCCCTGGGGAAATAGCCTTTCTCCTGGTCTCTGCTCACCTAATGAGTCCTTTAAGATGCAGGCATCTCCCCATCCTGAGAACCTTCTCTGACCTGGGCTGGGCTGAGCTGGGCTGGCTGCTCTGGACTTCATTGCTCACCTGCCCAACTCACTACAGCCTCGTCACTTACCTGTGTCCTGAATTGAACACGTCGTCCTCCAGGCAGGGATGTGGCACCCTCATTCATAACCCAGGTGCCGCCTAGAGCCAGAAATTTACTTCTCACAGTTTTGGAGATTGGGAAGTCCAAGATCAAGGTTCTGGTAGATGTGCCTGGTGAGGGCCCCCTTTCTCATAAATGGAGCCTTCTCTCTGTGTCCTCACGTGATGGAAGGGGCCAACGAACTTCCTCCTGCCTCTTTTATAGAGAACTAACCCCATTCATGAGGGACCTGATCACCTTCTAACACCATCACCTCTGGGGTTAGGCTTTCAGCATGTGAATTTTGGGGAGACACACTCAGACCATAGCAGAGGCTGAATGGAAAGAAAGAATACAAATCAAAGGACAAAAGTGCTAACGAAAATAAAGAACAACTAGTTCTCTTCCCCTCTCTGGACAATTTGCTTTTCAGAGTATTGTAAATACGTGGACTTATCTTACTGTTTCTCTGAGTGGTCCTGTCTGTACTGAGTCCTTTCCTGGCCAATTCTTGGGCCTGATAGCATCAGGCTTCTGAAAAAGAGAGGAAAAAAAGTCATGGGGGAGGGGGCTAGGCAGAGGAAGGACGCTCTCAGCCTGCTCCTCAAAAATAGGTCTTCAGGGACACTATAGCTGCTTCAAACTCTTCCAGCTAAAAGGACCACAGCAGTGGGAGCAAGGACTTATATATATATATATATATAATTTTATTTTATTTTTTTGAGACGAAATCTCGCTCTGTTGCCCAGGTTGGAGTGCAGTGGCGCGATCTCAGCTCGCTGCAACCTCCGTCTCCTGGGTTCAAGCAATTCTCCTGCTTCAGCCTTCCCAGGAACTGGGACTACAGGCATGTGCCACCATGCCCAGCTAATGTTTTGTATTTTTAGTAGAGATGGAGTTTCCCAGTGTTAGCCAGGATGGTCTTGATCTCCTGACCTCCTGATCCATCCGCCTTGGCCTCCCAAAGTGCTGGGATTACAGGTCTGAGCCACCGTGCCCGGCCCAACTTAAGTATATTTTTAAGAACAGAGAAAACCCACTTGCTGTGTCGAGTCCTGGCTGAGGCATGTCCAACATAGCAATGGTCCTGACTTCAGTTAGAGCTGTTCTCTTTCCTTTATTTTTTACATTACAAAGTAATTCATTTCTAGCCTGGCATGGTGGCTTGCACCTGTAGTCCCAGCTACTGGGGAGGCCAAGGCAGAAGGATCAGTTGAGCCCAGGAATTCTAGGTGACAAAGAGCTATGACTGCACCACTGCACTTCAGCCTGGGCAACAGAGTGAGACCCCCATCTTAAAAAAAAATAAAAGATACAAAATTAAAGAAATAAATACAATAAATTCATTTCTTGGGAAAAGATTAAACCATACAAAAGGGCCGAAAATAAAAAGCAAATATGCCTCATTTCCCTAATCCTAGTACCCAGAGATAGTCCCTGTCTCAGTGTGGATTTTAAATACACATATGGAGGGTCAAAGTTACATATCCAGTATGGCATCAGAAACGTAAAATTATGCCTAGATTTGTCTAGAGAGTCGAGCTGGATGGAAATGCTACAACAAATGCACATTTCTTTTGTAGTGGAAGAAATAAGTCATCTAGAATATAATACATACAAGTAACTCCTTTGATCTGGAAGGGACTGAGGTTCAGGAGTGGCTGTGCAGTTTGACTCCCGGCTCTGAGCTTTCTCACTGGCTACTCAACAGGTCAGTGCCAGGTAAAGTGTCCTACACCCAGACAGAGGGGTAACCAACCACCCCTGGGGTGGGGCCGCCCCTCCAGGGGGCCCTGGATTGTTTGGTTTTAAAATGCCTGGGTTGGAATTGCATGCTGGGATGGGTGGAAGCAAGCTGTCCCAGGGCTGAGCAGGAAGGGCCCAGAAGCCTGCCTGGGAGCTCACCCCTCCCCAGCCCTTCTCTTTAAAGGCACCATCATTCTTCCAACTTGTCAAGCCACACCAAGGCCAAGTGAAGCCCAGCACCTGTAGGCTAGGGCTTTGGAAAGCAGAGGCAACAGCTGTGCGAGGGAAAAGCTCCGGGCAGGAGGGCAGCCCTGGCTGAGTCTAAAAATAAAACCCGTCCTGACAGCCTGACAAAGGGCCTCTTGTCAGGCGTGGCAAGAGGGGCTGTCCTGGTCTCCCTTGTGAGGCTGTTCTGGGGCCACGTGGGGAGTCCCTCCCTTTCTGCCTCTGGGGTGTCATTCTCCAACAGCCTCTTCAGGTGGACCGGCCTGTCCTTAGTGAACAAGCCGCCTCAGCTGGGGTTTAAAGATGGATCCGCCGCGCCACTGAACTCCGGCCTCAGTGACATAGCGAGACTCCGTCTCAAAAAAAAAAAAAAAAAAAAAAAGGATCGGCTGAGGTACCTTTGTGTAGAGACTGTCCTGTCTGCAGTGAAAGTGAAACCGGGTACAGGCCCATCTTGCTCTTCAGAGATGGGCGATCCGCCTGTGCCATACTAGAACAGCAGCTCCAGATAGGCAGGGAGGAAACACGTCCGTCTTTGGGAAGGACGAAGGAGTGCCGCTCTGTTTCCCCGTTTTATAAAAAGGAGCGCTTGAAACCGATTTGCTCTCACGATGTTGTCAGCTCCAGGCCAAAGTGGGCTACCCACAAAGGCAGTCCTTTTACCCTCTGCACCGCACGGAGCTCGTTTTCTGAGGCTGTGGGGTGGGAATATCCCGCCCGTGCCCCCCGGGTTTCAACTCGGGCTGGTCAGGAGGAAGTTTCTCAGCTTTAAAATGATCAAATTCCTCAGCGGATTGAAAAAAAAATTGTCAATAGAAAAATCAAAAACATCAGGGAAATTAGAACATGAAACACTAATGAGGACCAGGAAACATCTGCTAGAAGGAATTCCTCTAGTATTTAATTTTTTAGGTTTTAAAAATGTGTATCTTTTTGGTGTAAATGATTTTAAAGCAGAGCTAGCCGGCATCTCTATCTCTAGATTCAAACTTCCTGGCTCCAAGGTGTCACCATTGTTTGCGCTCCTCATCAGCTCACTGCTGCCCCCGCGTGTCTGATCTAAAAATCACAACACAGAGCTCGTTCTCAATTTTATGCTTTGCAAATAAATGGAGAAAAGTCCCAACCCCCCTCCCCGCCCCCAACCTATTAACTCCCATGACAACAAATGGTATAGAATGAAAGCAATGTTTTAGCTTGTTAGTGACAGCTGCATAACCCAGGTGAATTTTCAACAAGTCTTTCATTCCAGAAGATATCATTAGATTACTCAATTTCTTTTTCTTTCTTTTTTTTTTTTATTTATTTTTGGAATGCATTGAGCTTTTGCTGAAGGGATAAATTTAATTCTTAGAGGGAGTAGTTATGATTATATTAGTGACGTTTTACTAATGCTATCCTCTTCCTGAGAAACCACATGAGTTACTTATTGACCTGAATTAGAGTTTGTTTTATAACATTAAATAAAAACCCTGTATTTAGGATGAAAGTTTGCTTTCAGTCACAAAGAGTCTGTGATGTGAGAGAATTTCTGACACAAGGCTCAAACATTCACCAAAGGGCAGCCTCTTTGTGTTCACCTGGCACCTTTGTCTGTAGTGAGCAGATTGGATCACTGTTTTGATGTGAAACTAGGCTGCCTCTGTGATTTCTACTGAGCACCAGTTTTTCCTATTTCTTGCTCATCTATGTAGTTTATCTGAGTCACTTTTTGCTTTATAAAAACTGGGACCACACAGAATATCATGCTGCTCTAGATGGAATTCGGAAAGTGCTTTCCATCCTGAATAGATTGGGGGGCCTACTCCTTTATGCAGAAATGACACAGTCTCCTCTTCAACATTACCTATATGGAAGAAATGGCCACTTGTTCCCAATACTCACACCAGAATCTTCCTATACTTTAGTGAGACTTCCCAAAGTCATCCACTAAATCCTGAGTGCCATTTATGGATCTTAATGATCTTTCACTGTTCAATCCAGAAATAGCTCTGGAAGAGAGGGCTGAGGCTTTATCTCCTACCAAAGCAATCAAACAAGTCTGGTTAAAGTCAGTGCCCACATAGGACCTATGGGGGCAGATTCTCTTAGATCCAACCCCAAGTCTACTCCCAAAGGAAAGCTGTGAAGGGCATGGGCTGAATGGGCAGCTGATATTACTGTAAGAAGACCACTTGGTAGAATGTTCATCCTGTCTTGGAATTCTTTCAGTCACCTGTGTGAGGTTCCTGTGAACTAAGTTAAGACCAGCTTTATCACTCTGGAAGGTAAGGCAGAGACTATGGGTCACAAAATGAGATACAAGTCCAGTATTTTTTGGCTATTGACATTGCTCTGACAAAGTCTTCCCTGTGTTTCTAGTAACATTCCAGGTTCTGCACATCTACAGACATTTAACCCTAAGAGGCAAGGTGCCTATCAATGTCTGGAAAGGCAGCTGACAACCTTGGCAGCAGAGACTTGAGAATTTCTACATAGGAGGAGTGCTGAGGTGACTGATTGGATGACAGGGCTGGGAGAATGCCTTGAGGTTGCATTTGCATTCAAGCACACTGTTTTCAATTGTGTATTTATTACCGGCGGCTCTGAGGGTCGCTATTGGAGCTGCTCATTGGAACTGTCATTGAAGAGAATTCAGTTGGTCATTCTTTCAGTCTTTCAAACAATAGGCTCATTCTAAGCATAGAAACATGGTGTGAAGCGTTTATTCAGCCTAGGTTGAAGTCTGTTCAACAGACCAGGGGATCCATGGTTGTGTAACAGTTTCAGAAATCTCAGAGTAGGGAGACACCTGCAATGCCTGCAAGTCTTCAGGCTTGTCAGTTCAGCCTGGAGGGGTCCCCTTCTCGAAGTATTCTCAGGAGGGAAGAAGCAGAGGTCCTGGAGTCCAAGTCTGCCTTAACCTTATGTCTTTACCTTTGCCACTGACCTCTGCCATGTCCATTCTCCTGACCACCATCCAGTCGGGACCATGCTACTAAATTGCTGTATGTGTGTCTGTAGAGGAGTAGAGGTGAGTGAAGACCTAGTGGGAGTTATTGAAGCTATAGAATAAATATAGCACATCTTCTTGGATTATTGGTTTTACTCAAAGCTTAGTAACATGTACACTTTTATTAAAAGAAATGACAATATATCATACAGTGTGAATTTGTTGGGATTAAATTTGGCTATAAGTAACAGAAAAATCCAAAGTAACAGTGGCTTAAGAAAATGGACATTTCTATTTTTCTCATACTGACAAGTTTGAGAGGGCTGGTGTGGTCATCCACAGGGTCAAAGACACAGCTCTTCTGTCTTGTTGTTTTGCCTTGAGTAGCTTCCATACTCAGAGATATCTCCTGGGACAAGATAGCTGCCAGAGAAGGAGGCTTTAAATTTCTGTTCCAGACAGCAGGAAGGAGGAAAGGATGTACCTTCAGGGAGACTTCTGAGAAGTCATGTATATCACTTCCTTTATGTCACATGGCTACTACAACTATTTGCAAGAGAGAGTTGGAGAAGTGGTCTTTATTGGAGGCAGGTGTTTGTCACCTGAAATTTGATAGTCCTATGGCTGTAAAAGAAGGGAAATGAATGTTGGGGTAATTTAAACAAAGTCTCAGGTGATGCTGATGCAGCTGATCCAAGGACCATACTTTGAGTAGCAAGGGACATGATCTTGCATGACCTGGCTCCTGGCTATTTCTGCAACCTTTCACTCCCCATCTCAGTCCCAATGCTTCAGCCACACCAGCTTTCTCGATGGGTCTTGATTACTTCCAGCTTGTACCCTACCTGGGAGTCCTTGAACTTGCTATTACTGGAACCCCATTCTTTTTTTCTTTTTCTTTTCTTTCTTTCTTTCTTTTTTTTTTTTTTTTTATAGAGTCTAGCTCTTTCGCCCAGACTGGAGTGCGGTGGCTCAATCTTGGCCCACTGCAACCTCTGTTTCCCGGGTTCAAGCGATTCTCCTGCCTCAGCCTCCTGAGCAGCTGGGATTACAGGCATGCCCCACCATGCCCAGCTAATTTTTGTATTTTTAGTAGAGACGGGGTTACATCGTATTGGTCAGAATGGTTTTGATCTCCTGACCTCATGATCTGCCCACCTCGGCCTCCCAAAGTGCTGGGATTACAGGTGCGAGCCACCGCATCCGACTGGAACCCCACTCTTAAGTCTTGTCATTAAGATCTCAGATGAAGTAGTTTCTCTATTATATGATTTGGTTTTGGTAGCACTAATCTGAATTTATATTATTTATTTATTTGCATGGTTGCTTTTTGTCTCCCCCTCTAAAACGTCAGCATAAAGAGAGGAGGAAAATTATTTGTCTTGGTCAACTTTGAATCTCCAACACTTAGAAGAGTATTCAGCACATGTGCTCAATATATGTTTGCAGAATAAATGAGCAAAAATAAATAGTCTCTCTAATGATAATATTAGTTCTTGAGATCAGGGGCCAAGACTTATCTTTTCCCTTTCCTCTACAAGGCTTCATATGATGGAATATGGACAGCTGGCATTTGACGAATGCTTGCTGAGTGGGGATTGCACAAGAGAAGGACTACCTGTCTAATTTCTAGATGGGTCAGTGGTGGGGTGGGGTAGAATCGCATCTTTACACATGACATGACGACTATGCTAAGCATAGAACTTGCCTGTGGGTGGGGGAGGTGAGAACAGGGCAGCAGATCCCAGACCAGGCCAGTTTAGTGCACCTTTCAGCCCTTCCATTTGCCCTGGTTTCTTTCCTGGCATCCCACAGTTCAGAATTGTATAGGTGCAAACTAGAGAATGCCAGAGTCACCTATGGAGAATGTATGTGATGGAGTTTCATGGACTGGCTGCAGTACAGATTGAAGTTTTTCAATTATTTACAAAATATGTATTGAGTACCTGCTTTGTGCCACACATTATGCTCTGTGCTGGAGATACGCACAGCCTGTATGTGTGAAATTTTGTTCCAAACTTAACAAGTAACACCAAAGACAAAAAGGATTCCTGATTTAGATAGTGCAAGACTATAGAATTGCATGTGAAACACTGTAGCCCTTCTGCTGAAAAATTGTTTAAGTGGTCACCTCGCAAAGCCACCCGACACTTACCTCCGGATTAATGAGCTGATATTTGCTAAGTAACTTGTGATTACCAGGTTGGGAGGACTCCTTTGGGAGTTCCCATTCTCTTTAACACTTAGCAGGCAGGAGAAGGAAGAACATTATCCACCCCCACTCTCACACACTCCTTTGTCTCTCGCTCTGCAAGGAAGGGTATGAGTCTCCTGCTGGTATCAATTTTTAATTGCTTTTGGTAGGCGGTGAAGTAGAACAGGATAACTGCATAGACTCCTAGGTACATTTGTGTATCTATTAGTATTTATTAGTAATTAAACTTCTGTATTGGTCCATAAGCCATAATGTTGATGAGTGTCTTTGTAAATGAATGTATGCAAATATGCCCAGGGGCCTGACAAAGAGAGTATCAAATACATTCGTTAATAAATAATACCAATACTGTGCATTGGTAGGCTGAAATTTTTTTAACTTCAAAGAAGAGCTTTCATATCTATGATCTCATCTCACACTACATATGATTATTTTAAAACTCCTCTCTAGGGGCAGGTTGTTCCTTGCATGCTAAGCCAGGCCATGTGAAGATAATGAAGTCCTGCCTCGGGCTGCAGGACACCATTCGTACCATCAGGCCAGCCTGTCCAAGTCTCCTGGGGTCTTTGCCTGCTTGTTTAAAAACTAAAGGCCAAGATGAAAAAATACACTAATTTCAAGCTGTGCTGGGAGCACATATACACTCGGACTTGAGCAGAGGAACTGAGGAAATGAAGCTGCTTCCAGGACCATCTTCGGAGATTCTCTAAACGATGAGGAACAGATTAATTCAAACTGATGGCAGGGATTCAGAAAGCCCAGAATTACAGGCCCGTCATCTTTTAGGACTGAAAGCCAGTTCCTGTTTACTTTATCTACAGCTATGACTTTTTTCCTGTCTTCACAGTTTCTTCATGTGCGCTTCTATTAACAGGAAGATATTTTTACATCATCTTGCTTATCTTGTATAATAGCTTTTCCTGTCGAACTTCAATAGGCTAAAAATTCAGTGTCATTATTTATCCTAAGGCTGAAGAACTGCACATCTTGGAAATGCCCTTACTCTGAATTTATTAGAGGAGCATTTAAAAAAATAAGGAGAAGTCAAGAAAATAAAATAATCCCTGATTGGGAGGCTCTCCCTGCCTCTCTGTCTCCATAATCCTAAACCAGCTGCTGTGTTTCCACATCACAAACATTCAGGCTTATGTCCACTGTAAAGATTGCTTCAGAATTTTCTACCTGGATGTCTGTATATCCAGATATGAGGTGACTGGACACTGTAGGTGGTGGTAAATTCTTCCACCCTGATTACTCATAAAGCAGAAATAATTAGTGCCTACTTAACCTTTGAGTAACTATTTGAATTCTACTATTTTTAAGGGTAAGTGGAAGAACTAGTAAAACAGTTTATAACTACCAGTTGGCCTGACCACCTTTGCCTCAAAGACCTGCCCCTTGGGATGCTGTGATAGTTTTAGTTTCTTGCCAAGTACCAGTGCTATTTGATAGTCTTACCCTGCCTGCTCTTTTGTATAAGTTTAGCCCATGCTGTGCATTGCACGCAGTTGGTACTCAATAAATACTGAATGAATGCAGCTTATCATCCATCATTTGGTCTGTTTCAGTCTCAGTTTCCTCTATGTAAAGTGAGATTATTAGCAAATGAAAGCTTATGTATCTTCTAGCTTTAACATTCTATGGGACTCTCTGGATAGCCATTTTTAATTACCTCCTATCTCCAAGGCTGTTTCTAAGCTACACAATAGTACTTCCCTGGAATCCTTGCCTGACCTCTTCAGCCCACACAGGTGTTTCTCACTGGGCCTTCTTATTATCTGGTGGTATCCCTCAGGTTGTTATTTAGCTTTTCATATATGTAGGTCCTTCCCTTGCAATTAGAGTATAGGCTTCCAAAGCCAGATACTATGTAAAATATACAAATAAAGACATATCACCCGAAGGCTTAATCTTAATGTTTTCTAGAGGGAATACTGGGCTTCAGAAAACAGAAGAATCAAGATAAATGTCAAGTGTGTGGTTAGGGAAACTTGGTGTATGATGATTCTGTTCTTCAAGATAGGAAATTCTGCAAGTGGTACAGGTCTGGAGAAGGAAGGAGAGCAGATGACTTCAGTGAAGTGCCACATTCTATACCTTTTTCTGGGAGACTCTCAAAGATCATTCAACAAGAAAAGATTTTGAGATATGAAATCTTGGCCAAATGAACATATTATTACTGTGGGAATAATTATGTGGGAATTATTACTGTGGGAAGCCCAGAGCTTCCCAAATGATTAAACACAGTGTTGATCTAAAGAAAGAAACTGAGGCAAAATTAATATAGGTGGCGAGTTTATTTGGGCCAAGGTTGAGGAGTGCAGCCTGGGAAACAAAGGAAGTGCAAAGGACGAATAAGGAGAGGGGGCAGTTATAAAAGTTGTTTGCCGGGAATTCTCATTGATTTGTGATTAGCTATACATTGTTGAACTCTAGGGTAGGAGTTACGGTGTCCAGCATGTGGGATTGTTAGGTTAATTTATGGCTACTTGACATCACTCAGTGTAGAGCCCACATAGCAAAAGGAGATTACTTAGCTCAAGGGAGGAGTGAGAGGTGGCTGCTGTCACATTTCAATGTCTCACTGGGCCTGATAATTCAAAGGGGCTCACACTTCTCAGATAAAAAGTTTCCTTTATTTCCCAATAGTTTTTAAAATTTTTATTTTATTTTTTTATTGAGACAGAGTCTTGCTCTGACAACCAGGCTGGAGTACAGTGGCATAATCCTGGCTCACTGCAACATCCGCCTCCTGGGTTCTGGCAATTCTCCCACCTCAGCCTCTCGAGAAGCTGGGATTACAGGCGTGTGCCACCATGCCTGGCCAATTTTTTTATTTTTAGTAGAGATGGAGTTTTGCCATGTTGGCCAGGCTGGTCTTGAACTCTTGACCTCAAGTGATCCGCCTCCTCAGCCTCCAGAAATGCTGGGATTACAGGTGTGAGCCAGTGTGCCTGGCCTCTTTCCCAATGGATTTTGGAAATGCTGGCGTATACAACACAAGAAGAGAAGCAGAGCTAGGAAGGAATCCTGAGAACAGCTAACTTTTGAGGAGTGGCTGGAGGAATTTGGAAAGGAATACCCAGAGAGGTAGGAGGGAGTTGTAACTGTTGGGGTGTAATCCCAGCTCAGTTATTCCATAGACATTAGGAAAGCCAAGTCTCATGTCTTACTGTAGAACCGCAAGGACCCTATGAGCCATGTCTGGGAGTGTGGAGAGCTCTTTGGAAGAAACAGTGTACCCAATGTACTCAAGCACTTCCAGTTTCGACTGAAAGGGGCCCATGACATTATCACTTTCTATTCTCAAAGAAACCACTCTTTTAGCTAAAAGGAAACCCATATTAACACTCTCAATTCTAAGCACATGAGGATAATCCAACAGCTTCTCTTGAAGCTATAATGAATTGTCTTAAATTACATCTAATATAGAGGAAGACAATCCAAAACTTTGAAAACATAGAAAAATAAATTATTCTGAGTGAGTTAGTTACATCATTCTTTCACTATCATCTGGGACTAGACTCAAACTTCCCTTTAGTGCTTTATTTCAATCTCAACAATATTAGATTTAAAAAAATTCCTACCTGTGCTTGGAAAGCTGAGAAATGGTGAAAAAGGTACATGATGCTTATGCTGGTGGGATTGTATAATGGGGTAGCCACTTTGGAAAACAATTTGGCAGTTCCTCAAAAAATTAAACATAGAGTTACCTACATGACCTAGCAATTTCACTCCTAGCTGTACAATAAAGAGATATGAAAACATATGTCCACACAAAAACTTGTATGCAAATATTTATAACAGCATTATTTACAATAGACAAAAGGTAGAAACAACCCAAATGTCCATTAACTGATGAGTGGATAAGCACAATGTGGTATATCCATACAAAGGAATATTATTCAGCCACCAAAACGAATGAAATATTCATTGAGATAGCACATGGATGAACCTTGAAAACATTATACTGAGTTAAAGAAGCCAGACACAAAATGCAACATATTGTTTGATTCATTTATATGAAATGTCCAGAATAGGCAAATGTATAGAGCCAGAAATTACAGTAGTGATTGCTTAGGGCAGGTGAAGGGAAGAATGGTGAGTGCTAATAGGTGTAGGATTTCTTTGGCGGGGGTGGTGATAAAAATGTTCTAAAGTTACTGTAAATAGCAGTGATAGATGCACAACTCTGTGAATATACTAAAATTACTGAGTTGTATACCTTAAAATGGTGAATTTATAGTGTGTAAATTATATGTCTCAATAATGCTTTATTTAAAATAAAAGAAAACACAAGGGCGACGCATACTTTCTTTTCAATATATCTAGTTCTTCAACACCCAACTGTCTTATTACCAGCAGTTTACCTTCACAGCTGTGCAGCAGCTGAGAGGTGGTCAGTCTTATTCCCCATTCCCTGTTTTTCCAGAATAATTTTAGGTGGTCAAATTAATCTATCTCCAATCAAGATTTATTTTTCTGCTAGTGCAAATAACATTTAACTGTTGGTTTCTGATGTATTTGCACCATCAGCTTTGTCTTAACATGTATACAACATGACATAGGACATGTTCATTTATACAGTTTATCTGTACATTTCTTAGGTCACTTTTCTAAAAGTTAAGTTTTTTTGAGGTATTATTCATATTCAGTTAAACTCACCTGTGAGTTATATGCGTTTTGGTGGATATTTATAGTAACCACCACCACACTTGAGATGTTGACTATTCCCATCACTCTAAAATGTCTCTTCACACCCCTTTGTAGTCAAACTTCCCTCCCCATCTCCAGTCTCTGCCATCCCCTGATCTAATCTCTACCCTTAAGACACTTTTCATTTCCTGTTCTGTGTTCTCATGGTTCATCCTGAGGTGAATCTCTACCAGCTGGGATCCTGGTTTGTATCCCTGCAGTGCCCAATGTGGTACCTGGCACCTAAAACGTGCTCAGTAAATGAGTGCTGGATAAATGAATGAATATTTTGTTTTTCAGGTTCTATCAAATCATATTGGAGACTTTGTTCTCTGATTTCCAGGATGTATCATTTGAAAGGGACTATTTATGTTGGGAAAGGCTTCTTTTAAAGTCTTATGCAACCTTTCAAAAAATGGACCATAATGATTTCTAACTTCAGGGATTTTTGCTGAGCAAGTCAAACATATCCCTAGACTTGGAGTTTACAACTTTCTTTGTTCGTCTAGCACGTAGATGGAAATATCCTCTCTCAACCTGAGCAAGTAGATGGAAATAGACTCTGGGACCATATGCAGCTGTTCTTCTCTCCTCCTACCTCTTCTCCCCGTCTTTGATGCCTCCATCTCCACATGGCATGGCCCCAGAGTCGCATCCAGAGCTTCCCTGAACAAGTTCTGTGAGATTCCAGACCAAGTTTACGAAGAACTCCAGGGGTAGAATCGACATCTGCTTGAAGCTTTCTCATCAAGCAGGGTGTGGCTCTGTGAAAACCCACCTGTTGCTGGCTTATCAGTCAGGCTTGGATCCTACTGGTCCTTCCTGAGCTAATTCCTCTTCTATCTTGATGTGTGTGAAGCAGAAACTGGGCATTCCAGCCAGGTGTGGTGACACAGACCTGTAATCCCAGCACTTTCGGAGGCTGAAGTGGGGGAATTGTTTGAGGCCAGGAGTTTGATACCCTGGGCAACATAGTGAAATCTCATCTCTATACACACATGCGCCTCTACACGTGAGTGCACACACACACACACACGCACACACACATGCATGCGGGTCAGGCATTGTGGTGCATGCTTGTAGTCCCAGCTACTTGGGAGGCTGGAGTGGAAGGATTGCGTGAGCCCAGGAACTGAAGTGAGTTCAAGTACAGTGAGCTATGATTGCACCACTGTACTCCAGCCTCAGTGACAGGATAAGACTCTGAAAAAGAAAGAAAGAAAGAAAGAAAGAAAGAAAGAAAGAAAGAAAGAAAGAAAGAAAGAAAGAAAGAAAGAAAGAAAGAAGGAAGGAAGGAAGGAAGGAAGGAAGGAAGGAAGGAAGGACGGAAAAAAGAAAGAAAGAAAGAAAAAAAAAGAAAGAAGGAAAGAAAGGAAGGAAGGAAGGAAAGAGAAAATAAACATTCCCAGAGCAAGTATAAGAGTATAACAGGCAGTGAACAAAATCCCCCTTTGCCCTGACAGTTCCATGAAATGAACTAGTCCTCAAAGAAAACTGCCCTTTCTTGAGAAGCGTGGGTATTTTTCCCCAGACCATCCTACTATCTTCAAGCAGATGGGTTTCCACGCACTTTCTGGCACTGACAGCCCCTGCTGTGCCCTCTGAACACAGACACTACAAAAAACCCATTTCACCTCTTAAGATTTGCACCTTGCCTCCAAGATGAAGCCTTGATGCTGGCATCCGAATGTATCCAAATAAAACCTCATTCCCTTTCTTCCTCCTTTGTCTCCACACGTGCATGCTGCGGCTTCCCTAGAGCAGCTGTGGTAGACAGTTCCTGCTCCTAGGAGACAGCTGCACATCGTAAACATGCACCAAGATGTAAACCTGTACCAAGGTCAAAGTTTCAAGGTGTGAACTCCTTGGTACAATGGTGAGGTTTTGTTACATGCTGGTACGTAAACAAAATACCAAAAAGGTCTTAATTTTTTGCTACATAGAATAATTGTGTTCATAACCCCACGTGGACAGACAAATCATTAGTTAAAGGGAGCCAAAGAAATTATTTCTATAGTAAGGGTGACAGGGTGGAGGCTGTGAGGATGTTGGGGGTGGATGGGGAATTGGAGACAGGGAGGCTTCAGAAAAAGAGAAAAAGAAAAAAGTGGGATCTAAGTAGGGGAAAGCTTATAGTCTTCATGAAAATCAAAAGCTGTGGCTGTCAAACTTTTGTGTTAGTAGTACCATGATAAAAACATATTTTACTGCGTTGTGCGCGCCTCCCGCCCACGCGCACACACAGATATATAATGGAAATCAGTCTAAAATAAAATGTTGCATAGCTAGCTATAAGCGTAGGATCTCTCTCTCTCTCTCTCTCTCTCTCTCTGTGTGTGTATGTGCGCGCGTTTGTGTGTGTGTGTCTGTCTGTGTGTGGACGCGAACAGCAGGCGGATCCGGGCGAAGCGCACCCTCGGGCTGCGTCTCCCGCGTGGCACCAGCCGGCCTGACCGCGCGTGGGAGGA